>NW_026733602.1:0-5000 GCF_028476545.2 Physella acuta
ATTACCTAGTCGGTGCGTAAAGTGAAGATAAATAAGAATTTGAAGCAACACAACAACATTGTAAGTTAAGTTTAAATTATCAATAAATATACTATGATTGAATTCACATTTGGTGTTCTTCATTATATGACGGTATTTTGTATATAGTTTTGTATATAGAATCTTATAACAAATGTGTTTGAATGTTGTTGTTTTTTATTGTGTTTTAGTTGCATGTTTTATTCTATAATTTTCGAGTTTTATTTATTTAAATAACAGAGCCTCTTGATACAGCGTTAAGCATAATGCTCATAACAGACTAGTGTTGTTTTTTTTTACAATTTTGGAAGTCTCATCGCTTTATTAAAATAAAAATAAAACAATAGGATGTGCTTATATTAGGTTAAACCGTTAAGTCGTCTTCTTCGTTCTTAATCCTAGAATTGATTGCAAAACAAGATTGCAAAATTATGTTTTACCGTATCAGTGAGGTGTGAAACGTCGAGATTTGTAAAAATCTCGATTTTTTTTTTTTGCACGATTACAAGACTTTCTCTATACTTCGTATAGACGAGAAAGTAAAAAAGCCTGGAAAGTCTTATAAAAAACATTGATAGAAAATATATGTTCTTGTTTTGCCAGTGATAGCAGAGGAAGATTGCAAACCTGGTGAATTATTTCACTTTCACGAGAACCAGTGTTATTATTTAGATCTATATAAAGATCTGGTATACTGGAACTATGCGAAGGTAGCGAATTAAAACGTATGTGTTTTTTGTTTGTTTGTTTTTTTCTTTATTTTAAACTAGATATAAATAGGGAAGCATATGTGTTCTTTTTTTATGGGGGATTTTTTTTTTTAGAAATTATCTAGCTAGCATTACAACAAATATCACATGCAGGCATTATTTTCTGGCCAACTTGCCTCTGTCTATTCTAAACCAAAGCGCTTACTTATATGCACCTTTCGTTGCGGTTATGTAGGCATCTTTTTATGTGTGTGTGTGTGGGGGGGTCATTCATAAATAACGTTATACTCATAGGGGTATTGGGGGGGGGGTCTTGACGAGGGTGAGTTGTGTTTACAAAAGGTGAAGACACACATTTAATTTTTTTGAAAATAAAATTGTTAAGTTAAGCCGTTATTTCGAGTTTTCAAAAAATGTGTATTATGATCGAGCTCGAAACTATAAGTTGAGAAAGAAAACGCTGTTTAATATACAAAATTTGCAAATATTGCGGCGAGGGGTGTGTGGTTAAAATGCGCATCTATTTATTATCGGGAATAACACTACTATGAATTTTAATAAACACCATGAAGTTCTAAAAATTTTAAACAATTCCAACAATCCTTTCCATATCTTTGGTTTCTCTGAAACTCGATTACAATCTTTTATAAATGATGTTGAGATATCCGTCTCTGATTATAACCTAATACGCCGAGACCCATCCTTACACAAAGAAACTGGCCTTTGTGTCTATGTCCACTCCTCAATTCGTTTCAAGTACAGGAAGGATCTGTCAACGGACAATATAGAATGTATTTGTATTGAACTCGAAAAAAGCAAACACCATCCGGCAATTTTAATTTGCTTCCTTTATAGAAATCCCTGTGAAAACATGGATTGGTATGATCGTTTTTGCTCCATGATGGATACCGTTTTATCTACTAACAATGAATATATCATATTGGGAGATTTTAATATAAATTTATTAAAACCTCAAGGATATTGGCAAGATATTATTGATTCTCTGAATCTAAAACAATTTGTGCACACGGCTACCAGGGTAAATGATAAATCAAGTACAATAATTGACCACATATACGCATCACCTGACTGCAACCTAATAGAGGTCTGTGTCCCCTCTTGTGGTGTTAGTGACCACTTCCCTGTTTGTTGTACTTTTTCGACAAAAAGGTTATGTGTACCTTCGCGGCAACACATAACTATAAGTTATCGCTCTTTTAGAAAATTTAATGAAAATCTTTTTCTTTCGGATTTATTGGCTGCCCCCTTCTGCAATGTATACAATTATAATTGTCCCGATCTTGCCATTTCTGAATGGCATTTTCTATACTATATATGACAAACATATTCCTAAAATCTCTAAAAGGGTTAAGACTACATACAAACCTTCTTGGTTTAACAACAATATCGAATCTGCAATTAATAAAAGAGACTGGCTTAAACGTTATGGAACTTCTGAGGACTTTTGTAGGCAGCGAAATTATGTCAAACTGCTCGTGCGTAGGTCGAAGAAGGAGTATTTTTATAAGCTGTTGTCAGACAAACCTAATTCCAAATCTATCTGGACTGCTATAAATCAAATAATTAGTAGAAAACGCACATGTAATACAGCTGGACATTGCCAGATATCTGCTGAGGACTTTAACAATCATTTATATCATCTGTAGCGCTCAACACAGATGCTGATTACACAATCAGTGAGGATCTTAAACATTTTTGTAATTCTGCTCACCGTGGTAGGACAGAGCTGATCATTCCGCTTCTCACTGTTCATGAAGTATATGTTAGCCTAAGATCTCTTAAACCGTCTTCAACAACTTCGTTTGATGATATCTCTAATAATGTATTGAAGATTTCAGCTCCAATAATTTCCGAAGTTTTAACCTATGTCTATAACCTCTGTATTGCCAAGCATTATTACCCGACACATTTTAAGCATGCTAAGGTTATACCACTACACAAAAAAGGTAACATCCAAGATGCTAATAACTACGGGCCAATTTTTATACTGTCTTCCCTCTCCAAGCCACTAGAAATACATATAAACAAATGCATTTCAAATTACCTAGAAAAGCTCAAGCTTTTCCATAGTAATCAGTCTGGGTTTAGAAAGTTTCATTCTTGTCACACTGCTCTGATTAAGATGAATGAAAACTGGCTTAAAAATATTAACAAAAACCTACTCTGTGGCTCGCTGTTTGTCGATTTCAGAAAAGCCTTTGATTCTATTTATCACACCATACTTCTTAAAAAACTAATTCCATACAAATTCCACGACTTTACAGTTAGGTTACTTCACTCCTTTTTATCTAACCGATCTCAACGCGTGTTTCACCTTAATACCATCTCTTCACAGAAATATGTTAATATAGGGGTTCCACAGGGCTCAATCTTAGGTCCTTTACTTTTTTCTTTATACATTAATGATCTTCCATTACATATTGACGCTGGTCAGTGCGAGATGTTCGCTGATGATACTTCCTTGCATGTCTTTGCAGACAGTGCTGAGTCACTCAGTTACAAACTTCAAACATGTGCCAATCAGCTTGCTACTTGGACAAAATTTAACAAAATGAAACTTCACCCCGATAAAATCAAGTCAATGTTTATTACAACTCATCAGAAACGCCTTCGTCTTCCATCCACCGCATTAAACATTACTATAGACAATTCAAACATTGAACAGGTAGACAGTTACAAATGCCTAGGATTGTTTATAGATCACAACCTCACTTGGTCTGACCATATTCATTTTATAAGAATGTCCTTATTAAAGACAACCTTTCAATTAGCAAGGATAAAGAACTTTCTCAACTATAGGAGCAGGCTGGTTTTTTATGAGGCTTTTATTCAATCCAGGTTGGATTATGCTTCTGTAGTGTGGAGCGGCAGCTTTATATCTAAGCAGCGTCCTCTTTTTTCTTTACAAAAAAGGGCTATAAAACTGGTTACTGGCTTGTCTAGTAGTCTGGATTCTTTTCTTACAACTAAAATACTTCCATTAAATAAAAAGATAATATATACTAAATCAATTTTCTTATATAAAATATTCCACGAAACAGCCCCCTCTTACTTATCAGATCTATTTTCTTTTAACATAAAATTAAATCGTCGTCTTAATTTACCATTCCCTTATTCAACCTTTTTCCAAAAACATAGCTTCGCCTACTCTGGTTCTAATTTGTGGAACAATCTTCCTAATAAAATAAAGCTATCTAGATCTGAAAATATATTCAAATCTAAACTAAAACTAAAATTATTTAATGACCTAACTGACTCATTGTAACATTTCTCATTCATCTATTATATTCTCTTTTTAATCTCATTATGTATGATAGCTATGTACCATTGTTTCTTTATTCCACATTTTTAGTGCTATGTGTTACTGCTATGTGTTATTGAATTGTTTTATTTGTTTAAACGGCCAATGTGAAAAAAGGCCTTTGTGCCTACAATTGTAACCGTTGTTTGAATAAAGTTGAATAAATTTGAATTTGAAACGTAATTTGAGCTATTATAAAAAATTCATTTCCTGTTTTCTTATAAATATTGACATTTGAGGAAGAACAAATCGGGTTACTTTAGCTATCTTCTGTATTTATTTAAAAGCAACATAAGTTACTTTAATATCCATTTATAAACAGGCCTACTGGTAAAGAAAACCTATGCCGAGTGATGATTTCTATAAGGTATAGTTAACTAATTATTTCTTTAAAATAATTAATAAAGCTATACGAAAAACTCTTTACAAATTTTCTTTCCATAATATTAATACAAAAATCAAAAAACTTTTAGACCCTAATCAAACGTGATTCTTAACCTTTTTTTGGGGCACCGAGCCCCATCAGCTTCATCTGCGCCTTTACTATACCCTTCATAATATGAACGATAAAATATTATGCTTTTCAATCTTAATTCAAAACATAGGTATATATTTTACTGGCGCACAAAATGAATCGCACATCAGCATTGGTTCAACGGATAAAATCATTAAGATATGATTTTCGCACAAAAAAATAAAAACGTAATAATGAATATTTATTGCAGATCAGTGTAACTTCTGCTATTACCTTTCAGACATTGAATTAAGCGAGCTTTATGTTCTTGTATGTTCCATCTCCGTGCAGCTTAAGAAAGTGTTCTATTAGTTTTGCCGGTGCTAGAGACTAGAATTACTCAACTTGCATTACAAAGCAAGCACTTAAGGCACTGCAAACTCGCATCAAGTTACGTTATACATGTGAATCCATACGGTACATATTCATCCGACCA
>NW_026733602.1:10000-15000 GCF_028476545.2 Physella acuta
CCCTCCGCCCCTTATTTTACTGTTACACAATATTTGTTTCATAAAAATGTATTTTTTTTCTAAGTGTTAAAGAGTTATCTATTCACCAATCCAGTACAAAACCTTGTTATTTTTGTTGCCAAAAAATATTGTCCCATTTCGAATTGAAAAATTAATTTAAACTTTATACACACGTATGCCTACATGCCCACATAGGACGTAAGAGAGAGATCTTTATGCCTTTACTTTCACTAATTTAAGCCAGATACCACCAGAGATGGGTGATATAAGACTTATCTCAAAGGTTAAAGCCAAAGAATCTAGTTTTTAATTTTCAAAGAATGGACAATAAATTTTTTTTTCTAAAATCCACCTTACAGTTACTTCTTCTTCTGCGTTCTTAATTTTAGCGTTGGAAGGGATCTTCTCCTCTATATCAGTTATTGAAACCATAGTTAAGTAAAATTCCTTCTTTCGAACCGAACGTTCTATTGACATTAACCGGAATTCAAACTCAAGTCTTTCGGGTAAGCGCCTAACGCTGTACCGCTAACCATGTACAGCTAAGTTGTCCTTCCCATATTTAAACAGTAACAAAATCAAAATACCAAAGTAGCAGTATTAGGTATAATATACCTAATTTATTTTTCACATTTATTCGCGAAAGCCCAGTTGCTACTGTACTAATTAAGATTATACTAATTAAGATTATACTTATTGAGAATGGCAGATATAGTGACACACTACATCTCGTGTGTTATACATTCATAAACCCTATCCAACTTGTAACGTTTCAGAGTTTATTGTTTTGTTTTCTTATTTACAGAAACAACAAGCAAATAATGAACGACTGGAGTCAAGGAGTAATGAAGCTGCTCTTTATGTTCGCGTGTTTCCTCATTGTGCCTTGTAAGTTGGCTCTTCCTACCAAATCTTCAATAACGCTTGGCTCATTCGCAGGTGTATGGCTAAATTGTGTTATTTTGTTGAATCAATTTTCCGAAGAAAATTTATGTTAAGGGGATCTGAATATAAATAAATCGGCCTTAGTTGTTTTTTTTTTTTCATTGGCCGGTCAACGTTCCTCTTCCCATGGGAGATTTGGCCGGCCAAAGAAATACTGGAGGAGTACGGTAAAAGAAGAGGCAATAAACAGAGCTGCCCAAAACCGAGTCCGATATAAAGGCGTGGTTGCAGCCCTTTGCTCCTCTGTGGCCAAAGGAATAAATCAAGTCTGTCATTTTTTTGAATTGTGTCTCATGATGTGCTACCCAATAATCTAGTCAACTACCTAATGTGTTAAAGAATTTATTTAGTCGCTAGAGTATCCGTCGCGCGTGTTGATGCGATCTAGTTCTACATCAGTGGCGTAGCCAGGAAATGGTCATCGGAAGGATTCTAACATTTTCCCTATGTATAAAATCATATACATATATATATATATATATATATATATATATATATATATATATATATATATATATATATATATATATATATATATATATACTAGCCGTCCCGGCCAGGCCCTGCTCTGGCTTCTGTGAAAAACCTTCCTGTTAAAGACCATTACCTGTGTGTTTAGTAATCATCATAAACCCAGCATTGCCCACCCAAACCACAACCAACCAAAACCAAAACAACAAAACGCAAACATAACGCTAACACAATTACAAATACAAACGAAAACAAAAACCTAACAACAAACCCAACCACAACCACAAACACCAATTCAAACACAAAGAAAAAACAAACAAAAAAGCAAACGAAAACAAAAACCTAACAACAAACCCAACCACAAACACCAATACCAACAAAAAAAAAAAACAACGAAAAAGCAAACGAAAACAAACCAAATTCAAACGCAAAACCAACCAAAAACACAAATACAAACCCAAAAAAAAAAAAAACACAAACAAAAACGAAAAAAGAAAGAACAAAAACGAACCAAATCAAAACGCAACCACTAACGCAAACCCACCTAAACACAAAGAAAACACTAACGCGAACATAAACGCCCGGGGCGGAATCACCTGTTTTAGCTTAATGAACGACTATAGTACCCCAACTTATTCACAGTCTTTTGCACTCACTTAAACGAACGCGCCTGTTTCAATTTAATAAACAATTTTAATACTCCAAGCTTATCCGTAAAATACCTACAACATTTGCACTTGATCAATCCCCGCTAATTATGTAATTATTTTTTTTTCCCAACACCAAAACAAAGTAATTAAAAAGTAAATTATTTTCACGGAATGCAATGGTTTTATAAAGGGAAGTAATTGTGTTTTTCCTAATTTATCAAAGGGAAGTAAGTGCTATAGGACTAAATAAAGACATAATTAGAATTTTTGTAAAAGATGATATTTTTTTTTAAACTTGTGTTTAATGAACATGCCGACAATTATTACTGTAATTTGAAAAATGAAAATTATTTCCCAACACTTTCAATAGTAATTTTTTAGCTCATAAATTTAGACAAATGCGCACGATAATTTTCTAACTTTTAAATTCGTACAATTCCAACGATATACAAATGCATTACATACAGAACTGAGCTTTATATATTAGATATATATATATATATATATATATATATATATATATATATATATATATATATATATTTATTTATTTATATATATATATAGGATATATAAAGGGGTAGGGGTCCATGGGAGGGGTTATAACACCCCCCTAAACCCCCCTTGCTACACCACTGTTCTACACACAGAGTGACACAGCATTTTATAAGGGTTTTATTAACGCATATAAATGGTGTACTTTTAGATGTGCGACATTGTTTTCTAAAATGGAGTTGTTGTTTTTTTTATTTTAACAAAACAGACGATATATATTTAAAACATAGTTGTCAGGGCGTGGGTTTGCCCATATTACCGCCCAGACGTCTCAGGGTATGCTGTGTGTAAGTTTTTAATTTACATTAATCATCTCCCGTAATAGTGAGGTATAACATCACAGCAACTGTAAAGTGTCATGTGTGCCGCGGGAGCCACCGGTTACCAGAGGCGTAGCAACCCTTCCCGGCGCCCGGGGACAAACTTTCAATTTGGCGCCCCCTTAGGGGTCGGCGTGGTCGAGTCGGTAAAGCTCATGGTTGCTAAACCGAAAACTCTCGAGTTCGAACCCCCGGGCAGATGAGGCTCGTTAGCTGGGGACAGCCACTCTTCTAGGAGAGACAACTCCAAAATTAAACAACTGCTGTAGTTTGTTCTTGGTTGGACAAAGGCTATGGAAGCAAATCCAAAAAGAAAAGCAGGCTGAAACCGGAGTCAATGGCCTCAATGGCGCATAACCAGTTGACACGTAACGCTTAATTGTGTTGGAGGTCGAGTCGGCAAAAAAGCTCATGATTGATATATTTGAACAAAGTCTCGAGTTTAAAACGCACTAGCAGATAATTCTCGATCCCCTTCAACACTTATAATCAAGAACGAAGAAGAAGAAGAAGGCGCCCCCTTCGGAGGCAAATTTTCAATTTTCACCCCCCCCCCTTTACTATTTATAATGCAAAAATGAAGCTAAAATGACATTTTAATTTGTTTTTACAACTCATTTTGGCGCCCCCTAAGGTCGGCGCCCAGAGACATATGTACCCCCTGCCCCCCATCGCTACGCCTCAGCCGGTTACACTAGTAAAAGTGCCGGATGCGTCAAATGGTTCAGTTTGGTTTTTGAATGTAGTGGCCCACTGTTTCCCTATTAGAGGGGTGCTTTATAAGGTGCTCGAGGTAATACGACCGCCGATTATAGTCGCTCACCGTATCCGTAGTGTATGTCGCTCTTTAAAGTAAACGTAGGTCCTATTGCGCTCACAGGGGAACCCGGCAAGCACCGGATCACCTGACAGCCGGGCCGCAGGCGGATGCGTCTGATGCATTTTGACCGTTGAATCCAGTAGTAACCCTGACGCCCAATAAACAGATCACAGGGACTAAGATAGCCCCTCCGAAAATTAATTTGTTTTCAAAGAAACTTTCCCAGAAGTACTCTCGACAGCTTTCTAAAGTTTCATGGCGATTAGTATAAATGTTAGTGTAAAAATTAAGTCTTTGTGCTAAGTGTGTCACCAAATAAATTTAGTCGTTAAGAATGTCGCTCAATATATATTTAATCACAGACCAAAAGTGTGTCCCCTAATTCATTTAGACATTGAGCTAATGTGAGTCTCCAAGTTTATTTTTACACATAAATTTTCATCTTAACTTAAATAAAATATTGATTATTAATGGGTGGAGCTAACTTTTTAATGACTTAAACAGGCAACAGCCAGGGTGAAAATAGAACCTTTAGGACGCAGATCGTGGGGTTCCAAGAAAATTGCGCACGGGGCAGGTGTCGCTACACGGGGCGATTTCATGGCTATTTTTGGCTGCCGGCCCATGTAGAAAAACAAGGAAACAACTGTACCGCTATGGTCGCTCTGTTCTGTACCAGAGGGAACTGCCTTGGCAGTAATGCGGAATGGACTAAAGTGAGTAGAGGAATTTTTCTCATGTTATGGATTTTAACGGTATTTATGGGCTTTGGTGAAATTCAATTGTGGTTTTGCTTGGACCAACTGAGCACATGAGAATATTTTGTTTTACAAAAAAAAAACACTATAGAACTGTGTATCGACCTATTATTTTACCCTTTAAAAATACATTGGTACTAGTCTAATCCAGTAATAAGAGACTGCGTGGTCGGATGGTAAAGTGCACACCTACTAACCCTCAAGCCTCGAGTCCGGATCTTGAGTTTGAGTCCGTGGACGTGATTGAGCCCACCCAGCTCCAATGAGTACCTGGCTAACGTTAGTGAAAAAAAACAGATTGGTACAGTGCTGATTACACTATCCCTTCGTACGCTGAGGTCAGAAAAACAGGCAAACTTTATTTCATTTGCCCCATAGAACCGTCTGGTCCAAAACTCTAAATAACGCCTAGACACGTTTCAGTAAACAATTGTGGATGCAATTTAAAACAAAACCAATGAAAATACACACACACATACAC
>NW_026733602.1:17500-96856 GCF_028476545.2 Physella acuta
AAACACACCCTATGTAGTAAACACAACCTCCCGACCTTATCAACACCCCGACCTTATCAACACAACATCCAACCTTATGAACACAACATCCGACCGTATCAACACAACATCCGACCTTATCAACACAACATCCGACCTTATCAACATAACACCCAGACCTTATCAACACAACATCCGACCTTATCAACACAACATCCGACCTTATCATCACAACACTCGACCTTATCAACACAACACCCGACCTTATCAACATAACACCCAGACCTTATCAACACAACATCCGACGCTATCATCACAACATCCCGACCTCATCTACACAACATCCCGACCTCATCTACACAACATCCCGACCTCATCAACACACCATCCGACCTTATCAACATAACAACCAGACCTTATCAACACAACATCCCGACTTTATCAACACAACACCCAGACCTTATCATCACAACATCCGACCTTATCAACACAACATCCCGACCTTATCAACATAACACCCAGACCTTATCAACATAACACCCGACCTTATCAACACAACATCCGACCTTATCAACACAACATCCGACCTTATCAACACAACATCCGACCTTATCAACACAACATCCAACCTTATCAACACAACATCCGACCTTATCAACACAACATCCCGACCTTATCAACACAACATCCCAACCTTATCAACACAACACCCCGACCATATCAACACAACATCCGACCTTATCAACATAACACCCAGACCTTATCAACATAACACCCAGACCTTATCAACACAATATCCCGACCTCATCAACACAACATCCGACCTTATCAACACAACATCCCGACCTTGTCCACACAACATCCGACCTTATCAACACAACATCCCGACCTCATCAACACAACATCCGACCTTATCAACACAACATCCCGACCTTGTCCACACAACATCCGACCTTATCAACACAACATCCGACCTTATCAACACAACATCCGACCTTATCAACACAACATCCGACCTTATCAACACAACATCCCAACCTTATCAAAACAACATCCGACCTTATCAACACAACATCCCGACCTTATCAACACAACATCCCAACCTTATCAACACAACACCCCGACCATATCAACACAACATCCGACCTTATCAACACAACATCCCGACCTCATCAACACAACATCCGACCTTATCAACATAACACCGAGACCTTATCAACACAACACCCAGACCTTATCAACATAACACCCAGACCTTATCAACACAACATCCCCGGTGCCCTGCCAGTCGGGTCCTATGCCAGCAAGTCCATCGCTAATGTTATATCGGCACGTGTTACCGGCCGGCGGTGCTAGATTCCTTTAATGACCACCCGATCACATACGAGGATACACTTTGATATCACAAGAGTTGTTTTATTGGAGCCTCTTCGATTTTATAAAAATTTATATTTATAAGTTTTCGTTTAAAACTACCTCGACGCAACAAGCGTGGAAAAAATAGCATTTGTTATAGATTTTTAAAATTATCTTTTGCAATAATTCATCTTTTTTTTTTTTGAGTAAAACATGCATAATGAGAAGATCATTAATTTTCATTACATTAACAATTTTTCCGATTTTTCGGTTACAGGATCGATCACCATAAAAATGGCAGCCGTGATTGTTGCGTGTCTCGTGCAAATGGTGGCTTAGGCAAGCTTCAAAGAAAGATACACATTGTGATAAGGTGAATTTGATCAGGAACGTATCTTTTTTATAAGAACTTGGAACTTGGTTTTTGGAAATCTTCAATAGGTTTTGTATATGTATAAATATACATATTTGCAGTTAAAACTCAATCGATAAATGTATGTATTTTTAATTTTTTAAAATTGTTTAATATTTTTAATACATCAACATACAATTGTGTATTGTTGTCCCGACGATTATTATAATTATAGACGCTATATTTTAATCGAAAAAAAAACAAACTTGGCCTGGTTTGCTAATATCAATAAATACTATCTAATGGGTCCATGTCATCACCCCCTAACCTATGACTTCCGGCCTACACCTGGCTCATAGTGTTTACCTGTACCCAACCTATTTTCTTAGCTACGATTTTGGTTTTCCTGCTAGCTGTAAAGTTATCATGAAGATAGACATAATTTTTGTTATTTTATAAGAACGGATGTTCTTTGCTGGTCAGTGATCACCCATTAACTTGGGTGTAGCATTTTACTATTCTCTTAAATATGTATGTATGTGTGTATTTGTGTGTATGTGTGTGTGTGTATGTGTGTTCGAGTGTGTGCGAGTGTTTTTTTATTATTAAGAAATGTATAACATTCATGAGTTATGTAGAACAAACTACGGGAGTGAGAAGATGAGAGGGTGTTATGTAAAGATGGGGATGAGGTCTTGGGTAATTTATAATAGCCACTGATTAGCGACTTAATTAATTACCTAGTCGGTGCGTAAAGTGAAGATAAATAAGAATTAGAAGCAACACAACAACATTGTAAGTTAAGTTTAAATTATCAATAAACATACTATGATTGCATTCACATTTGGTGTTCTTCATTATATAATGGTATTATGTATAAATTTTTGTATATAGAATCTTATAACAAATATGATTGAATATTGTTTTTTATTGTGTTTTAGTTGCATGTTTTATTCTAGAATTTTCGAGGTTTATTTATTTAAATAACAGAGCCTCTTGATACAGCGTTAAGCATAATGCTCATAAAAGACTGGTGTTGTTATGTTCTTATTATTTTTTAGACGTCTCATCGCTTTATTGAAATCACAAACAATAGATTGTACTTGTATTAGGTTAAACCATTAAGTTGTCTTCTTCTGCTTCGTTCTTAATCCTAGCATTGGAACAGATTCACAATTAATTATTATGTGTCAACGTATTAAGTGCCATATAGGCCTTTGACCCCAATTTCAGCCTGCTTTTCTTTTTGGATTTGCTTTCATAGCCTTTGTCCCTCAAAAAACAAACTACAAGGCAGCAGTCGTTTAATTTTGGAGTTGTCTCTCCTAGAAGAGTTGCTGTCCCCAAATATCGAGCCTCACATGGAACTCGAGACTTTTCGGTTCAGCAACCACGAGCTTAAACGACCGTTAAGTCTGCTCAATCATGGTGTCTTTGTATTACAAATATTCACACAGGAGTATACAGTGGTACGCAGTGGCGTCGCTACGTCGGGTGTTACCCGGTGCAGCACTTCGTGGTCTCACGCACCCTCCAAAAAATGAAGTATATATATATATATATATATATATATATATATATATATATATATATATATATATATATATATATATATATGCAAAGTGTAAATCAGTGGCAACTATAAATTAAATTTAATTAGTTATATAAACAAACTCTATTACTTATAATAAGACACTGCGATTTAAGTACAAAGCACGACCTGTGATGTGTTTACTTTTATGGTTCCAAAATCTATAGCGATGACTGACTGACACACTACCACCATATATATATATATATATATATATATATATATATATATATATATATATATATATATTTATTTATTTATTTATTTATTTATTTATTTATTGATATATATGAGTGTGTGTATGTGTCCGCCTACATAGACATATAATTTAAATATATGCCATTTACGCTTACATGTATGTGTATAAGCTTTAATCACTGCAGACTTAATAGTAACGATGTTTAGTCTGTTAATAATACATTTGGATGTAGCATGGTTTTCTCTATAGGTAGCACAGTTTACGTTATGGTGTCACCCCTATCTATTTAAATTTAATTAATCATCCATGGATCTGGCAAAAAAGGCATTAATCTGCTGTACATTTTGCAATTCTTTTGCCTTGGTGTCACCTCCTAAATGGTGTCACTTGTTGCGGTCCGCACTCCACCGACCCGCCCTGGCTAAGCCTCTGGTGGTACCCCAACATACTGCATGCCCACACATGTTATGTGAGATTGTTTATTGAACGAGTGATTAAAGATACAGTGGCGTAGGCAATGGGGGTTAGGGGGTGGGGTTGTAGCCCCTCTTATGGACTCACATTCATATACATATATATATATATATATATATATATATATATATATATATATGTGTGTGTGTGTGTGTGTGTGTGTGTGTGTGTGTGTGTGTGTGTGTGTGTGTGTGTGTGTGTGTGTGTGTGTGTGTGTGTGTGTGTGTGTGTGTGTGTGTGTGTGTGTGTGTGTGTGTGTGTGTGTGTGTGTGTGTGTGTGTGTGTGTGATTTTATACATATGGAAAAATATTTGAACCCTTCCCATGACCGATTCCTGGCTACGCCACTGTATAGATACATATGTTTTAGAAGGGGGGGGGGTGGGGTGTAAACAAGAGTCCCGCACCAGACAGCAAACACTACAGCCATACAGCCATACAGCCATACAGCCATACAATTGACGTAACGTTCTTGGAGCAAGACGGCTAATTAGCTGTGAACATTGCGTTGATTATTTTCAAGTGTAACCCCTGTAGAATAATTGCCGTTTAGCATTTAGAAATCTAATAATAAAACTGTACACAGCTTTGTTAAATATGGCTTTGTTTTGTTCTCGTTTTTTATTTTATTACCACTTGACACCTATTACTTTGTTACCCCCCTTGGTGTGTTTTATACAGTAACCAGACATGAACACCCATTACTTTGTTACCCCCCTTGGTGTGTTTTATACATCGTCACCAGACAGGAACATTGTAATGTAATATTTTAAATCTTGTGACAAATACATAACATGGTATCCAACAACGGGTTTTATGTAAAGCTCGGCTGTTGTTGATAGGTGTGGGGTAGTCGCGAAGTGTGCAACAACCATTTTTTTTACCTGTATTCGTCTTGATTAATCTGATTTACCATGCTGGTTTTGTTGCTGTTAACTGTGTTGGTACGTCCATCTTTACAAGGTAATTATTTATTTAAATTCTTATCAGACTTGACTTTTCATACAAACTTCGATGCTTTTTGATGATTTTTAGCATACCTCATGCAAAACTTCGACCCTTTTTGCTATTTGTTAGCATAACTCATTCAAAACTTCGACCCTTTTTGCTATTAAGTAAATTTGTTAGCGTAACTCATACAAAACTTCGATTCTTTTTGCTGATTTGTAACATAACTCATACACAACTGCGATGCATCTTGCTGATTTTTCAGCAGTTTTTATAAAGATGTGATGTTCGGTGATTAGGGTATTTTTGCACTACATAAAATAACAATATTAACTGTTGGCTACCAAAACAGACGGTGTGGTCGAGATTTAGAGCGCTCGATTACAAATACAACGCATTGAGTTCGATTCATGGATTCGAAACAAGGACTAAGGTCTAAGGGAGAATGCACAGTGCGTCTGGGTATCAAGGCAAAATAGAGTTATGAATGTATCAATTTATACATGCAGATATTGTAAAACATAATTTCAACTCTAAAAAATCTTTTTATTTTATTTTTATTAAAAAAAAAGCCTGGGAAAGTCTTATAAAAAACATTTATAGAAAATATATGTTCTTGTTTTGCCAGTGATAGCAGAGGAAGATTGCAAACCTGGTGAATTATTTCACTTTTACGACAACCAGTGTTATTATTTATATAAAGATTTTGTATACTGGAACTATGTAAAGGTAGCGAATCAAAACTTATGTGTTTTTTGTGTGTTTGTTTTTCTTTTCTTTTTAACTAGATATAAATAGGGAAGAATATGAAATAACTGTAATAGAAGCAGAACCAGCAATTAGGCGTCGTCCATAAATGACGTCACACTCGTAAGGGGGATGGAGGGTCCGTAATTTTGTGACGGTGTGTGATGAGGGGGATTCAGATGGTGTGAAGTCATACTTTTGCATTATAAAAAAAAACAATGTTAGAAAACGAATTTTAGCCGTTATTTCGCGTTTTAGAAATCTGTTTTAATAAATTGAAATAGGAATTGATTAAAATACTCTATGTTGACGGAGTTCAGACGAGATTTCGGAAAAAAATATACGTTTTAAGAAAAATTCAACAGCAACTTTGAGGGGGGGGGGGGGTTGTAGGCTGAGGTGTGACATACATTTTTTTTGGGGGGGGGGGGGGCTCTGGCTTTTAGTGATGATGTGTGACGGAGTTGAGGGGGGGGGGGGTAAATATCGTCAAAAAAGTGTGACGTCATTTATAGATGGCCTCTTTAGGCACCCTTATATAACAATTGTTATCGATTCAAAACACTTGCTGCCCTGTCCTTTCGCCGTAGTTACTAGGGTGCATTATCCTATCTTCTATCAGAATATGGAACAATTGATTGATTTTTACTTACAAAATCAATATATTACAGTTGTTGTTTATTTTCAAAAATATAGGTATTTGTTTATTTAACTGTATACTTGTATGTGTACATCACTGGTGTATTTAACTGGATATATAATTATATGTATATATAGGCCTATATATATATATATATATATATATATATATATATATATATAATCATACACACATGTATATGTGTGTATATTTATATTCGTATTATATATATATATATATATATATATATATATATATATATATATATATATAATCATACACACATGTATATGTGTGTGTGCATATAATATATATATATATATATATATAAATATATATATATATATATATATATATATATATATATATATATATATAT
Source organism: Physella acuta (assembly GCF_028476545.2). NCBI lineage: Eukaryota > Metazoa > Mollusca > Gastropoda > Physidae > Physella > Physella acuta. The sequence goes on from NW_026733602.1 coordinate 24,166, forward strand.
ATATATATATATATATATATATATATATATATATATATGTATGTATATAATACGAATATAAATATACATACATATTTCAGACTTTATGTAGCAATTTCAGCTTTGTCCCTGCTAGGGTGAGAACAGCTGAGGAAATCGCCCACTTCACAGAGGAATGCTGTAAGTTCGAGATTATCTTTGACTTTTTTCTTTTTCATAAATCACCGAGGGTTATTCTACACAAATAATTAACCACATTCATAAATAACTTTTTCCACTGAGCCCTTCATATACACCCTTCCATTCGGGCTCAATTGGATACCTGCGAAATGTATCACCTTTTTAGTCATTGAAATTTGATTTAAATAAACCGGGAGTGATTTGCCCTAAACTTTCTCGAATATTCTTATATAAAATAACAGGGGATGGGAACTCGGGTTATAGACATGATTTTTAATCCATTTTAAATACTTAAAGTTTTAAAAATAGAATAAAATCTCGTAGACAAATTAATTGCACACCAAGTGAACGCCAAATAAAAAAGCGCATAATAGTGCGCAATATTATTAGTACTTCTAAAATTTACATTAGTTTTTTGAGAAATCGAAAGTAGCGTAAATTACTACTTTCAGTCAACGGAAATTACTCAAAATTTAACAGAAGGTAGAGAATTAGATCTTTTACTTACATGTGAAATTTCATGTATCTATCTGAAATAGTACTCAAGTTATAGGCTTTTGAAAATTTCAAAGTAGGAAAAGTACCACTTCCGGCTATCGAAAATCGCTCAAAAGTTGATACGGATCTACGATTTTGATAAAATACTTATATATGAAATTTCATCAACCTAGCTGTAACGGTACTCAAGTAATCGTGTTTACACACACACACACACACACAGACATACGGACAAGATTGCAAAATTATGTTTTTCCGTATCAGTGAGGTATAAAACGTCGAGATTTGTAAAAATCTCGATTTTTTTTTTGCACGATTACAATACTTTCTCTATACTTCGTATATACGAGAAAGTAAAAACTACTGGATTTATTAGCAAAAGGGGAAATAAGTATATGTACTAGCCGACGGGCGTCAACTGTTGGCCACGCATGATTAGTTTCATGCTAGAGAATAACAAAGATCAAATAATGTTGTCCTTATTAGATCCCAAGATAATGGTTGAGTATATAAATATAAATAAATAATCAAATATTTTAATTAAATGTATAGTCGACTTCCTCATACAATAGACATACTAATTATTTTATAAATCAAGTATCGACGAATTATTACTTAATTTTAATACAATGCAAATGACCCCCTGCCTTAGATATTATAACATTAATAACTCTGTGAGAAGCAATCAAAGGCTTTGGAAGCTTTAGATAAGCTTAAGGCTGGGATGAAGTTTAATGAAGTTGCAGCACAGTACAGTGAAAGATAAAGCTAGACAAGGGGGAGACTTGGGTTGGATGACTAGAGGCAGCATGGTAGGACCTCTTCAAGATGCAGCATTTGCCCTTCCCAACAGTACCACAGACAAACCACACTATACAGATCCTCCAGTGAAAACAAAGTTTGGTTATCCATACTAATAGTTTCGCTGTCTCTCTATCTGACAAGAACGCTCTGTCTGACAAGAACGCTCTAGAGAAAACACAAGCAAATTAAAAACCTGCATAGTAATTCGAAAAACGAAGTATGACGCGGTCACATTTAGCACAGAGTAGAAAATAACCTCAAGCCGGAGAGTGCACACAGTAATATGACGTCATTGATTCTCGAGTAAACATTGAATACAAAGGCAATTTTGTCTAATCTAAGTGGTTTGCGTGAAGAGTTTCTTTCATACAATTCTTCGGGTAGGGGCGAAGCCCCACCCCCGCGTAAGAACGTCTGAGCCCCCACCCCCCCCTCCCCAACTCAAAAGAAATTTCTTCATCGATACTCTATATGTGTGGGGGGGGGGGTGGGGGGTGGGGGTGGTTTTAGTTTAGAGAAAAGAGACAGCACTATCAGCCTAGCGCCCGTTATATCCTTCCTCAACGGGCCATTTTTCTCGTCATATTATAATGGTCGAAGGAAAAAAATAGCAGAAATTGTTAAAATGTTGGTATTTTAAAAGTTGTAATTGTACATAATTATTTTCTCCAAATAATAAAATGTTAAAATAAAAAAAAATAACATTAATAAATACTTGTTTATAGATATTGCTAGTGTTTTTTCAGTCAGGTTACAAATTATGTTTATAGAAAATCAGTTATTATAAGTTGTTAGAAAAAGACATTTGAGTATTTGTGAGTTACAGTAATATTCACTGAAAGTGATGGATGATTAAAATTCTCTTAAAAAGTCAAAAAAAAAAATTTAAGTTCAAAATTTCTAAAAAGTAAACATTAAAACAGATTAGATTTTATATGTCTGAGGCAAAAATTGTAAAGTAAAAAAAGTTCCACTTCCGGTTATCAAAAATCGCTCAAAAATTGATACCGATCTACGATTTTGATATTATACTTATATATGAAATTTCATTAACCTAGCTGTAACGGTACTCAAGTTATCGTGTTTACAGACACACACAGACACACAGACACACAGACACACATACACACACACAGACATACGGACAAGATTGCAAAACTGTTTTTCCGACTCAGGGAGCCTAAAAACGGCGAATATTTTTTGTGCACGATCACAAGTCTTTCTCTATACTTCGTTTATACGAGAAAGTAAAAAAGAAATTAACAGATGGCTTTTAAGTACACGGGATGTTAGAGAGTCAAATAAATTTCCAGTCTTTAATAAAAAGCAATGGACTATAAAACGTGTAACATGAGCGCCCAAAGCATAAAGTAACAATTGGATTTTTTATACCTAAAATCGGGGAAAATGAAAAGGTATTCTACTGTATGGATACAATGGTGACGGTGTTAGTGATCAATTTGTGTAAAACAATATGTATGTGTGTGGGGGGTGGGGGGGGGGGGGGGGGTGAAGGAAGGGGGGGGGGGGTTAACTATGACAACTAGTAAAAAAAAAATTGATACGTTGACTGAGAACATGGGTGTAGTTAAATAACACGTCATTTCACACACACAAACACACACACATGACACAAAACACACACATATATAATATATACATATATGTCAGTGTCTGCATGTATGTATCTACGTACATCAATCTTTTTAGTTAACATGTTACAACTTATAGATGAATTCGGATACACAGTTTCTTTCAGGCATCGTTCCCCGTACGAAATAGAATTTATATACAAAACATTTACTTTTAGGGGTCATCCATAAATGACGTCATGCTTTTTTTTTACTATTTTACCCCCCCCCCTTTCCCTCCATCACACATCGTCACAAAAAGCCAGACCCCCCCCTTCCTAAAATGACGTCACACCTCAGCCTACAACCCCCCTCAAAATTGCAGTTAATTTTTTTTTAAACACCGATATGTTTTAAAAAATCTTGTCTGAACTCTGTCAAAATAGTGTATTCTAATCAATTCCTATTACAATTTATTAAAACAGTTTTCTAAAACGCGAAATAAGGTCTAAAATTCGTTTTCTAACCTTGCTTTTTTTATAATGCAAAAGTGTGACGTCGCACCATCTGAACCCCCCCCCCCCCTCCTCCTCATCACACAAAAAATTACGGACCCCCCCCCTCCCATCTACGAGTGTGACGTCATTTATGGACGACCCTTTACCAGTAACTTTAAGGATTTTTATAAACAAATTTATTCAAAAGCCGGGGAGATTTCTATTGGGGCCACGGACGAGGACGATGAAGGCGTATTCAAATGGATCGACACACTTCAGCCTATCAGTAGTGACATCGTTTCTTTGATCGCCAACATCGAGGAAAACAGCGCTTCCAAGAACTGTTTGATGGGTAGACAAGAATCCGTGATCATCATCAGCTGCTCAAGCTATGATACAATGTGCGGCTTATGCACTGAGAGAAGTATTCAAACTTGTATTTTTGTTTTATTTAAGATAATGTGTTCTTTTGTCATTCTTTAGTTTTGATGCGGCAAAAATTGATGTCGGATAAAACAGAATTAACGACTGTCGTTCTATTTGTGTTTTGCTCTGAGGTGCTACCAACAGCGTATACTTCATGTTAGACTTTTTTCTCGGGGGGGGGGGGGGGGGGGGGGGGACACTTGAAATTTTCGGGGGGGGGGGGGGCTGACTAAAATTTCCGGGGGGGGGATAAAAAGTATATATTTTCTATATAAATCATATTTCGTTCTGGGAGACTCCGTCCCCCCCCCCCCACCCCCATAGGACGCCTAACACCAGTGTTTCTTGAAGAGATGCCTGGATGAAACTCTGCCTGAAAGAAACTGTCTTTCACATTAATTCGCGTAAAACAGTCAGTCTTTCTCCCTTAGCTAAGACAGTCGCATTCATACAAACAGTCAAATATCATCACAGGATATTACCTCCCTCTAGGTTTTATTAATATAAGTAGGCCTATAGATTTACTCAGATTGCTACAGCGTCATTTTTAGCGCAAATTCCATACTTGACAATTGCGATTATTAACTCGTCAAGGATGGATGTGTGTCCGATGTGTGTCCGCAGCTTTAAGTCGTATCTCCTCCTCAACAAAGCAATATCGAGGACTAGTTCAAAAAGCAAATATGTTAAGCAAGTTCCGAGGATGATTGTGGGCCAAAAGAAATCCCGGAATTCCTTCCTGAATTTCCCGGAAAAGCCAAAAAACCTCGAAAAAATTCAGTTTTTGGCCCATATCTTGGCAGACCACTTAGCGACTTGAAACATTTACCAATCGATTCCTGTCATAATTTAGAACAACATGGCCGAAGAACGTTTTCAAAAATATCCTTTCGTTCGGTCACAAAAAATTAATTAAGGAAATTGCGCTTAAATTGTCACTAGACTTTTTATTAACTTGTTTTCTTATTTGAGGATTTATGTTTTACAAAGATTTTTATCAATAAAATACCTAAAGTTGCTTACATTTCCCTCCACTGTCATTAGACGACACATTGACGACAACAACGGCAGCATCAGATACTTCAAGTATCGTGAAAACTGAGACTACGCCTCCTGTGCCAACTACGACAAACGCAGCATCGATGAACGGTCAAAGTCTCATTTTTATAGTGGCTTACGTCTTTTGTTTTCAAATACAGGTTTAACAATAACATGTTTTTAATAAGATACTAAGTAAGTTTAGATCAGGGGTTCCCAACCTTTTTTTACTCTAGAGCACATTCTAAAGTATCGGTAGGGTGGTGGGCAACACCTATTTTAAATCGACAAACTCCTTCCAGAGGCGTAGCGACCCTTCCCGTCACCCGGGGACAAAACTTTCGATTTGCACCCCCCCTCTCAAACTTTCGATTTGCACCGCTCCCCTCAAATTGTCGATTTGCACACCCCCCTCAAACTTTCGATTTGCACCCCCCCCCCTCAAATTTTCGATTTGCACCCCCTCCCCCTCAAACTTTCGATTTCCATCCCCTTCAACCATTCAATAATGTTAATGAAAAAAATTCTGTCTCTGTCGAATAGTGAGAGGCGGGCACATACGAATCGTTCGGCGGGCGCCATGGCGCCCGCGGGCACGGTGTTGGGAACCCCTGGTTTAGATAATAGTTTGGTCCTGTGTGTTTAACAGAACACAGAAATAGGACATGTTATAACTCACAACCTACCATTCATATGATCGTGTACAATACGGCATGTTATAACTATAACTCTCCACCCCCACCCCCTTTCCATACAAAAATGTGATACTTCTTTTTTTTTAAATTAAATAAACTATACAATTAATACTGTAAAGTCTTTTTTGTGTAAGTGAATTTATGTCAAGTTGGCCAGACACCGTGTTATGTAACTACCCTTTAATAGATCTTATAGTTGGATTTTTAAAGTAATATTTTCAATTGGAACTGTAATTCTTAAAAGGCGACGTTCATTAGTTTTTCTTGTAAATTATATTATCTTTAAACCATATTGCAATTGTTGAATAAAACGATAAATTCATATTCAAAGACTGGGCAACTTCGTAAACCCTAACTTTCTTGTTGCAGTGTTTCTTTCAGACCTTTATTTCTACGGGGGGGGGGGGGGGGGGAGGGGGGGTGGCGGACACTGGTAAAAGTATATATATTCATATTAAAAATACTTTTTATTTGGTGGGGGGGGGGGGGGGTGGGGGGCAAGTAGCCGTGCTTTGGGGGTAAGGGGCGAAAGGGGGGGGGGCTGAAAGAAACACTGTATATAATACATCACAACTTAATAGCCAGCTCCAACTATTGGGGGTCATCCATAAATGACGTCACACTTTTTTACGATTTTTACCCCCCCCCCCCCTCCCCCTCCGTCACACTTAGTCACAAAAAGTCAGATTCCCCCCCCCCCCCCTTTAAAATGACTTCACACCTCAGCCTACAACCCGCCGCAAAATAGTTGAATTTTTCTTAAAACATCGATATTTTTCCAAAATCTTGTCTGAATGATGTCAATAAAGAGTGTTATAATGAAAACTATTTACGAAATAACAGCTAAAACTCGTTTTTAACACTGTTTTTTTTTTTATAATGCAAAAGTGTGACGTCATACCATTTAAACCCCCCCCCCTCCACTTCCTCCTCATTACACACCCTCACAAAATTACGAACCCTCCCCCCTACGAGTGTGACATTACTATAGCGTGTGTATTATCTCTACTGATCAAATGTAAAATGTTACTTATTTAATTTTCTTCATGTAACTATGTAACTTCTGTAATTTTAAAAACAAATTCATAATAAGTTTCACTTTAAGACAATAAAAATATTTTTATTTTTCAAAACTCAAAATATGTTTCTTTTTACTTTTAAATATTTGGGAAAAAAACATTATTCTTATACGCCTACTTCAAAAAAAAAAAAATTTAAGTATTTTTTTTTAAATAAAATAAAACCCCACATAACTGCATTGACCTGCAAAAATTATAAGAAATCAATAATTACTTAATAATTACGCTAAAATCGATATCCAATACAGGTTCAACTTTTGAATAGGCCCACTTGGGTAACAATTGGCACCTGGTGAGGTGGCTTATTTTACAGGCTAGGTGGTCGTTGTGTATGGTGGTTGTTATTGTTCACGTCTGATAGCGCTGTTTGGGGCAACACACACCGACACAATGGGCATACATGCCGACTGAATGGGCATACATGCCGACTGAATGGGCATACATGCCGACTGAATGGGCATATACCGACACAATGGGCATATGCCGATAGAATGGGCATATGCCGATAGAATGGGCATACATGCCGACACAATGGCCATACATGCTGACTGAATGGGCATATACCGACGCAATGGGCATATGCCGATAGAATGGGCATATGCCGATAGAATGGGCATACATGCCGACACAATGGGCATACATTTTTCGGGGAGCTTCCCCCCCCCTCCCCCCAACCGAAGAGATACCTGGAAGCTCAAGATTTGTTTTGCTTTTGTTAATTATAATATTCGTTTTAAAATATGTCACTAGTACGAACTTAAAATTTTATTTCTAGCTTACCGTACAGATTTGATGAATCGTGTTCTTAGTTACTTTGTATAACTAGCTTTTCAATACTGGATCTAAATCTGACTTTAGTTTTTATTTGGGATTTTGAAAGTGGCTCTTTTTTTTTTTTTGAGAGCTTAACTAGAGTAGGCCTATGTAGTCTTAATCATTGTTTAGATTGTTAATGTTTACTTATGAAGCGAAGATCTTTGTGCAAAACTTTGTGATCTGCTGATGTGTAGGCCTACTGGTGGAGAGACTTAAAGGTAAACAAAAAATGTAATGTTTCCTATTCGAATTTGGCTGTCCATGGGGTTTGTGAAGTAGAGTTCACGTGTATCTGTAACTAGGCATATGAAGGGATAGTGGGGTTAGCACTATACCCAACCGCCTTTACTTTCCTTAACGTGAGTCAGGTACCCATCAGGGAACTTAGGGACGGTCTACTTACTTGATTCGAACTCGCGACTTTCAGGTTAGAAGTCTAGTTAGAGAGTTAAAGTGGAAGGGGGGGGAGGGCATAGAACTTTAGGGTTAGTGTAGGGTAGGGGTGGTAGTGTGGTCTCCCGCTGTTACACACGTTGATCTAAAACGTGTAATCTACACTGTTTACACGTGTGTCGTCAAGTCCTTACACAGGCGTGTCACACACCACTCCATAGTGTTTGTGTGTAGGGTAGGGGTGGGAGGTTGGTCTCCCGCTGTCACACACGTTGATCTAAAACGTGTAATCTACACTGTTTACACGTGTGTCGTCAAGTCCTTACACAGGCGTGTCACACACCACTCCATAGTGTTTGTATGTAGGGTAGGGGTGGGAGGTTGGTCTCCCGCTGTTACACACGTTGATCTAAAACGTGTAATCTACACTGTTTACACGTGTGTCGTCAAGTCCTTACACAGGCGTGTCACACACCACTCCATAGTGTTTGTGTGTAGGGTAGGGGTGGGAGTGTGGTCTCCCGCTGTTACACACGTTGATCTAAAACGTGTAATCTGCACTGTTTACGCGTGTGGCGTCAAGTCCTTACACAGGCGTGTCACACACCACTCCATAGTGTCAACAAAAGGTGTTTGTCTTCTCGCCATAGAGGCCACACCACTTCACACGACACATCAATTCTTTGGCTTATGCTAATGACCATGGGGTCGTCCATAAATGACGTCCCACTTGTAGGGGGGAGGGGGGTCCGTAATTTTCGGACGGTGTGTGATGAGGGGGGGGGGGGGGGTCAGATTGTGCGACGTCACACTTTTGCATAAAAAAAAAGCAATGTTAGTAAACATTTTAGGCGTTATTTCGCGTTTTAGAAAATTGTTTTAACAAATTGTAATAGGAGTTGATTAAAATGCTCTATTTGGACAGAGTTCAGATTTCATTTTGGAAAAATATTAATGTTTAAAAAAAATTTAACTGCAATTTTGAGGGGGGTTGTAGGCTAGGTGTGACGTCAGTCATTTTAAGGGGAGGGTCTGGCTTTTTGTGGCGATGCGTGACCGAGGGGATGGGGGGATGTAAAAATCGTCAAAAAAGCGTGACCTCATTTATGGATGACCCCTATGTATAATTTCAGTCTTAGATTTTGGGGGGGGGGGGGGGGGGGGCGGGCGGGTGTTGTGCGAAATGTTCTGTTTAAAATTTAAGTATCATTTGCGGCAATGATTATATTCAAGTAAAGGTGTTTTTTTTCCAATTAGTAAATGTAAAAATCAGTTATACATATGATTCTACAATTACGCTAACATCTCTCTTGTACAATAGCTTTAATAATTATGCAAACACAAAACGATGTAGTAAACAGAGTAGTTTTAATATAATATTGTTCAAGTTTTATTTTAACATATTTTTCTTTCAAATCTGAACAATGATGTTGCCGTTTTTCACATTGTTAAAATTTCATCACAAATCTTATACTTTAAAGCTTTATACACCAAATATTGACATTACATTCTAATTATAGTAGCCACCATGATCAACAGCACACCGACACCCAACACATGTGTAGTCTGCTGTTTGCCCGCGTGCGAATAGAGCATCTCTTGGATAGGCGGGTTGCATATGTCGTTGATTACCTCCCCGTGCGACTTGGTGCATTGGCTATGCACCAAACTGCAGTGCAACTTCCGCTTTAGTCCGATGATCTGTGGGTTACATTTTTCGTGTTTTTTCGCTGCCCAGGCTTTGAGGTCGCACTCCATGTGATGTACGAGAACTCTGTAACATCAAAGTTACGTTTAGTGGTTTGTTGCAGTGGGGGTATTACTATAGGGGGGGAGTGTGGACGTTTTCCTAAAAGACACTTGCCCCAAGGCCCCATTCTGAAACTAACACTAGCGACAAATGCCCGAATGGAAACTTGTCCGAATGTCGTTTGCCCGAAGGCCGTCTTCCCGAAAGAACAGTTGTCCCAATGCGACAAACACCCGAATAGACACCTGCGAAACTGAGACAAAGCCCAAATGAACATTTGCCTGAACGGACACTTGCCCAAATGAACATTTGCCTGAACGGACACTTGCCCAATTGAACACTTGCTCATTCACAAAAGTGTTCATTCGGGAAAACGGCTATTGGGCAAACAACATTTGTGAATATTTTGTAAGAATTTGTAATAATAAGCTTTAAGCACACTGAAAATATGAAAAGTAAAACTTTCTGTAATCTCTTTCATCTGAAATATTACATGTGCATATTACCAACTTACAAACTAGCTGACCTATTTACATACGAAACTGTATTTTCATATGCTAATTATTGACAGCTTTAAGGAAATACAACAGTTAAAAGGATTTTCATGTTTAATGACCTAATGTTTACATGATCTACTTGTTTAAAGACCTACAATTTAAAAGACCTAGATATGAAATAACATACAAGTTCAAAGACCTACAGGTGAATTACCTACAACTTAAAAGACCTGCAGGAGAAATGGCCTATAACATAAATGACCGACGGGTGAAATGACCTATAACTTTAACGACCTACACATGAAATGACCTACAACTTAAAAGAGCTACGAATAAAATGACCTACAATTTAAAAGACCTACAGGTGAAATGACCTACAAGTCAAAAGACCTACAGATGAAATGACCTACACGTTAAAAGACCTACAGATGAAATGACCTACACGTTAAAAGACCTACAGGTGAAATGACCTACCCACAAACCTCCTCGAAGTACTTCTCACTTGTCCACTTGAGCTCCCTGGCCTTCTGGGAGGTCCGGATGACGCCGCGATGTTTGACCGAATGACAGATGCCCACCTCGTCTGTGTGGGACTCGAAACACTCCAAGCCTTTCAGGTACACTGAAAATAACGGACAGTCAATGGTCACTTGTTTTGTGAAATCTTTAATGTTAATTTTCAAGTTAAAATTAACGGTCGAAAGATTTTGGAAGATGTCTGTTGTTCTTTTGTTTTCCGCAATGCTAATTACCCTAATACCGTTTGTTCGAAAGACAATAGAATTATATGTGGCGCCTGCATAGCAGGAGACCACAGTCCAGTTCATCGACGAAGTTGGACTTTTTTATTCCACAAACATAAATTCAATTGAGAACGAATTAGAAAAAGAAGAAGAAAGCCTATACTAAAAACCGATCAATCGCAAAAAAAAAAAAAAAAAAAATTTAAAAACATTATTGTGGAGGTATCTCATAATCGGTTCCTTTAAGAGTTTACTTTCTAGACATTTCTTAAATCATCTTTTGTTTCTTGTTTTTAGCCAGGTGCTTGAGTCACACATCCCTGGAAGATGACCCCAAGACAGGCTTATAGGGTAGGCTCGAAGAATTTAAGACCGCAGTGATATCCTGGGCCATAGAAGACGTGGAGGCAGAGACAGGGCTATCAAGGGGGACTGCCACAAAAATTGCAGGAGACCGACAAAAGTGGAGGGAGCTTTCTGTGGCGGCCTCATGTGTCTTGGGCGCGTCGATTTCCGACTGTTTATTTAACCTTCCCCAGCCCCACAAGACACTAACCCCAGACCCCATATCAGAGCTTTCTAGTGGTGTTGATAGGTAAACGTATTTCGTCCATAGCCGTTCATTTCTAGGGAATTAATAGCGTTTTACATCAACGACGTAAACAGGGATAGTTCATGGCGAGGGTTTAGGGGTCGAAAATATTTCCCGATATACATATATACGTATATATATATATATATATATTTATTTATTTATTTATTTATTTATTTATTTATTTATTTATTTATTTATTTATTTATTTATTTATTTATTTATTTATTTATTTATTTATTTATTTATTTATTTATTTATTTATTTATTTATTTATTTATTTATTTATTTATTTATTTATTTATTTATTTATTTATTTATTTATTTATTTATTTATTTATTTATTTATTTATTTATTTATTTATTTATTTATTTATTTATTTATTTATTTATTTATTTATTTATTTATTTATTTATTTATTTATTTATTTATTTACTTATTTATTTATTTATTTATTTATTTATATATATATCGCGACGATTGCTGTTGGTTTAATGTGGTTTTAAACCAACATGAGAACGTTACTGCCAATGGCTGTAGCTTAATATTACACTACTTTCGTTTTGGAAATTCATTGGGGAGTACTCTCCTGATACCCACCTCCCTAGGCCGCTGTTTTACATATGTATTTTAAATACATCATATTTTTATATCATGTTAGCTTAGCACATCGTATTTATTAAAAAAAGACTCTTTATTGCTTCAGTACCTTCTTTATCCTGGCACAAAACGTCAAATCCTTTCTCCATTGTATCCAGGTCCAGTCCTATCGCGGTCAATACAAGTTTGGACTGGGGGCAAGCGTCGCGTTTCTGTTTCATACACTGGACAAGCTGATCCTTGTTTCTGATATATATATATATATATATATATATATATATATATATATATATATATATATATATATATATATATATATATATGTGTGTGTGTGTGTGTGTGTCTGTGTGTGTCTGTGTCTGTGTATGTTTTGGTGGGTGGGAGTGGGTGTGTGTATTTGTTTTGGTGTTGAAGTGGGTGAATGTGTGTGGCGTGTATCATTTGTATGTGTGTGTGTGTGTTCTGCGGGTTCGTTGGTGTTTTTTATCGCTTCAATTTTCAGAATTTCGTAGCTTCCATTTAACTTTACTACACGTTGAACATTCTCAAACTTTCCCTTAAAACTTGTGTGTGGGCTTAAAATCTATTTGTACCCCAAAACCCCACAAAATATATGAATAAAAAACGATACGATTTCTTGTTTCCATTACAATACATTCTGAAAATCAGAGGTTCCTTGAATAACATGACTTTTCAATAGTCTACCAGCATACTTTGACCAAACAACACACTAACCTATAATAGCACAACCCCTATTCCCTCCATCTCTCTGAGAAACCTACCCCCCCCCACACTCACCTCTAATAGCCCAACCTATCCCCTCCATCTTCCTGAGAACCACCCCCCCCCCCTTTAGGAAAACTCACTTGCAAAACGTATCCACCTCCCAGCTGTCGCTGCCTATGACAGGTCCACTGGACTTGGTGGGTAAAAATATGGCCGGGTCTAGATCGTATTTCCTGTAGCACTCCCTCATATCATCTAGCAGGCTAATCCTACACGCTGTGGACGTATTACAATCTCAATGGAATAAATGTTTTTATAAAAAAAAAGCTTTTCTTTTGTATATACCTGGATTTAAATTCAACTGAAATGTGACAATCGGCTTAAGAAAGCTTAGGAATAGAATATAATTTTTATTCAAACTAAACAATTTTTTTCTATTAAAGTGCGTGTAATGTTTACAAAGGAGATATTTATGTGCCCAGAAATTTGAAACGACTTGAAAGGAATTGGCATGAATGTACCAAACGAAAACAGTTATTCATTATCTCAATGAGCTACTATACTCCGGTAAATAAAAAAGGCTATCAATTGTAATCGTCAAGAGAGTTCGAGTTAGACGGCTAGGGTTATACGATTACTATAGTGTTTGTGTTACAGTTTCTGCTTTGGTTTCTGTTAGAGTTACTGTTAAAGTGTTTTTTTTTTGTTTTTTTTTTTTATTGTTTTTTTTTTTTTTGTTTTTTTTTTTTTTTTGCTAATTTTGTTACATTATTGTTACAGTTATGATTATATGATTTGGGCTAGTTAAGATTCAGTTTACGACAAGAAAATGAAAGTAAATCTATTAGTCTCTAGTCCTTTCTCTGCTTTTAGTTTCAACAGTAATAAACCCTATTAGGATAATATGAATAATTACAATAAACATTTATTTCTCACTCGTTGTTTTAATCCTGAGTTAAACGTACCTAGACAGCCTTATCTGTTTAATCCGCGTTAACCCCCAACCTCTTATGTCACAGAATGTCACAGAAAAAAAAAACATAAATGAACTGTCAAAATAATGCACATCACCATCTTCCACCTCCAATGTCATTGGGATAACAAATATTTCAACAAATTTAATTTTCTTTTAAATACAACAAAGTATTTTCTTCTTCACATTTTAAACTACCGCTCGCTCAAGCCAACGTAGTCTGACACCCAACCCATCGTAACAACCATTCAGCACTAGACCTAGTTAAAAGAACCTACGTTCAGCACTAGACCAAGTTAAAAGAACCTACGTTCAGCACTAGACCAAGTTAAAAGAACCTACGTTCAGCACTAGACCAAGTTAAAAGAACCTACGTTCAGCACTAGACCTAAATAAAAGAACCTACGTTCAGCACTAGACCTAGAAGAACCTACGTCCAGCACTAGACCTAGTTAAAAGAACCTACGTTCAGCAATAGACCTAGTTAAAACAACCTACGAACAGCACTAGACCTAGTTAAAAGAACCTACGTTCAGCACTAGACCTAATTAAAACAACCTACGTTCAGCACTAGACCTACTACGTTCAGCACTAGACCTAAATAAAAGAACCTACGTTCAGCACTAGACCTATTTAAAAGAACCTACGTTCAGCACTAGACCTAGTTAAAACAACCTACGTCAGCACTAGACCTAGTTAAAAGAACCTACGTTCAGCACTAAACCTAGTTAAAAGAACCTACGTCAGCACTAGACCTAGTTAAAAGAACCTACGTTCAGCACTAGACCCAGTTAAAAGAACCTACGTTCAGCACTACACCTAGTTAAAAGAACCTACGTTCAGCACTAGACCAAGTTAAAAAACCCACGTTCAGCACTAGACCTAGTTAAAAGTATCTACGTTCAGCACTAGACCTAGTTAAAAGAACCTACGTTCAGCACTAGACCTAGTTAAAAGAACCTACGTTCAGCACTAGACCTAGTTAAAAGAACCTACGTTCAGCACTAGACCTAGAAGAACCTACGTTCAGCACTAGACCTAGAAGAACCTACGTTCAGCACTAGACCTAGTTACAAGAACCTACTATCAGCACTAGACCTACTATGTTCAGCACTAGACCTAGAAGAACCTACGTCCAGCACTAAACTAGTTAAAAGAACCTACGTCCAGCACTAAACTAGTTAAAAGAACCTACGTTCAGCACTAGACCTAAAAGTACCTACGTTCAGCACTAGACCTAGTTAAAAGAACCTACGTTCAGCACTAGACCTAGTTACAAGAACCTACTATCAGCACTGGACCTACTACGTTCAGCACTAGACCTAGAAGAACCTACGTCCAGCCATAAACTAGTTAAAAGAACCTACGTCCAGCACTAAACTAGTTAAAAGAACCTACGTTCAGCACTAGACCTAGTTACAAGAACCTACTATCAGCACTAGACCTACTACGTTCAGCACTATACCTACAAGAACCTACGTTCATCACTAGACCTACTACGTTCAGCACTAGACCTACTACGTTCAGCACTAGACCTACTACGTTCAGCACTAGACCTACAAGAACCTACGTTCATCACTAGACCTACTACGTTCAGCACTAGACCTACAAGAACCTACGTTCAGCACTAGACCTACAAGAACCTACGTTCATCACTAGACCTACTACGTTCAGCACTAGACCTACTACGTTCAGCACTAGACCTACTACGTTCAGCACTAGACCTAGTTACAAGAACCTACGTTCAGCACTAGACCTACAACGTTCAGCACTAGACCTACAAGAACCTACGTTCATCACTAGACCTACTACGTTCAGCACTAGACCTAGTTACAAAAACCTACGTTCAGCACTAGACCTAGTTACAAGAACCTACGTTCAGCACTAGACCTACAACGTTCAGCACTAGACCTACAAGAACCTACGTTCATCACTAGACCTACTACGTTCAGCACTAGACCTAGTTACAAAAACCTACGTTCAGCACTAGACCTAGTTACAAGAACCTACGTTCAGCACTAGACCTACAACGTTCAGCACTAGACCTACAAGAACCTACGTTCATCACTAGACCTACTACGTTCAGCACTAGACCTAGAAGAACCTACGTTGAGCACAGAAGATGTCGTACTGCCCCAGGATGGCTTCCATCTGTTCTTTGATCAGGTACCGCTGGTCGTTGATCATCAGGTCCTGACTGGCCACAGCCTCGGGGTGAGCACTGTTCGCGCACGCCTTTGTGTTGATCAGACTCTTGGCGGCCTTGAACGTGCACTGCATGATGTCCGGGCGTGCGCTGATTTGAAACGGTTTAGAACAAAAAAAATTACTAGACATTTTACGTTTTTTATTAGTTTTTGTTTAGTATGATTGATTCGAAGCAGAGTTTTCGCCGTTGTGGGCAGGGGGCAGGGGGCACTTGACATTTTCGGAGGATGACTTACAATCCCCAAAGGGCAGACACTTGTTAAGGGGAATTTTGGGGCATTAAAACTAGTGTTTTGAACGTACACAAATTTTGAAAATTCATAATAAATTATTTTGAGGATATGCACTTAAAATTTTTAGCTGAGTGCCCCAAAACATGGAAGAAGATTATGAATTCATTATTTATTGGGCTTAAAATATAATATTTTATGAATGGGGGAAAACCTACGAAGGGGTTAATTTTTCAAGATAGCCGCCGTTGTCATAGTTACCAAGATTTTTCCACGAATTTTTTTTTTTTTTTTTTGGAAATGCATATGCGGATGTATCTTAATAAATATGTAAAGAAATAACTGTTTTCTAACGAGTATTAAAAAAGTTTTTTTTACCGGAGCCTTCCCCCTAAAAGCACATATTTTTGAGAATCAAGCTTTAGTTAACTGAAACTAATCTCGGTCCATGTAGCTATAAGTAAAGCGTGGTCGAGTGGTAGAGCTTCCGGCTGCTAACCCAAAAGTCTCGAGTTCGGTTTCCGGGCTGGAGTCTAAAGGACTCTGATGGGTACCTGGCCCAGATTAGAGAAACGACGATAGCTGGGCATTATGATGGCCACACTGTCCCCCTGTATGACGAGGTTATTAAAAGAGTAAAACTCTACTTTATCTGTCACATGTGTTTTGGCCAAAAATCGTAAAAGATAATGATGATGTAATTATGATGTCACCTTGATTAAAAATAACTTCCAATCGAATTTTTCTAAAAGATTCTGTCATAATCGGATATGCCCCCCCCCCCCACCCGTGGCAGATTCAGTCTCCATGGAAACCCAGCTTAACAGTTATAATGAAAAGCTACTAGTTTTCAAACCTTAACCTCTGAAATCCCCCCCCCCCCACCAAACCCACACACACACACACCCGCACCCATAGGTGTCATACCGTCACCATAGTAACCCAATTTGACAAATAATGTAAACAAAAATTATACTCACTTGCAAACCTTTTCCTTAAACTCGGACATGTTGACCCCCTCAATGATGGCCGGCTTCGTGACGTTGGCCTCACTGCTCAGGCTGGAGACGGCCATTAACAGGAAGTGGTTAAAGTCCACGTCATGCTTGGTCACGCACGAGTAGGCGCGCTCCAGAAGCTTCTGCTGACAGTCCATCCGGGCCGGGGCGGAGTCGTTGGTCGAGGGTTGGTCCGTGGTGAGCTCGGGGTCAACGGTGGGGAGGGTGGTCGAGTTGGTAGATGGTTGGACATCCTGGCTGGAGGGGTTGGATGTTGTGGTTGTGTCCTGGCCGAGTACAGCCCAACCAAGAGAGACAACCGTCAGATATAAGCAGACTGTGAGAGCAATACAAATGTTAGATAACCGTCAGATATAAGCAGACTGTGAGAGCAATACAAATGTTAGATAACCGTCAGATATAAGCAGACTGTGAGAGCAATACAAATGTTAGATAACCGTCAGATATAAGCAGACTGTGAACAAATCTTATATAACCGTCAGATATAAGCAGACTGTGAACAAATGTTAGATAACCGTCAGATATAAGCAGACTGTGAGAATAATACAAATGTTAGATAACCGTCAGATATAAGACTGTGAGAATAATACAAATGTTAGATAACCGTCAGATATAAGCAGACTGTGAGAATAATACAAATGTTAGATAACCCTCAGATATAAGCAGACTGTGAGAGCAATACAAATGTTAGATAACCGTCAGATATAAGCAGACTGTGAGAGCAATACAAATGTTAGATAACCGTCAGATATAAGCAGACTGTGAACAAATCTTATATAACCGTCAGATATAAGCAGACTGTGAACAAATGTTAGATAACCGTCAGATATAAGCAGACTGTGAGAATAATACAAATGTTAGATAACCGTCAGATATAAGACTGTGAGAATAATACAAATGTTAGATAACCGTCAGATATAAGCAGACTGTGAGAATAATACAAATGTTAGATAACCCTCAGATATAAGCAGACTGTGAGAACAATACAAATGTTAGATAACCGTCAGATATAAGCAGAATGTAAGAACAATACAAATGTTAGATAACCGTCAGTTATAAGCAGACTGTAAGAACAATACAAATGTTAGATAACCACATGTTAACTCTTGCTTCTGAATCCCATCAACCTGTAGTATCACATTACAGATCTCCCATTGACAATAGCATTAAGGGACATGCAATAAAAGTTAAGTCAGACCCTACACTTCTCCCCAATTAAAGATATCATATAAAGTTAGACGGATTGCCTCAAAAGATTTTCTTCTGATTCTCTGCAACTGAGTGCATCGCACACATAGTCTCATAGTATACTGTTTTCTTTTTATATTGAGGGGTGGGTAAGAACACATTTAAGGAAATCAGGACATTCTTGCCATGGGGAACTATCCCCTGATTTCTTTAAATGTCTGTTGCGAAACAAGTTGAGGACGGGGTGGACCATACATTGTATCTTGGATTTACGATTTGATACATACGACACAACATGATAGGATAGTTTTAACAGTGGCGTAGCCAGGATGGTCTCAAGGGAGGGGGTCCAATTTTTACCCGGGGACAAACTTTCGATTTGCACCCCCCCCCTCAAACTTTCGATTTGCACCCGCCTGATACTTTTTATATATATACCGGGTTATGACCCCCGCTAACCCCCCCCCCCCCCTGCCTACGCCACTGAGTTTTAATTTATGTTTTATTGCACTAAGCAGCACTAGCTAGATAGACACGGACGACAACTTTCACAACTTATACGAAGACTTGACTACATTCACAACCTAGCATAAAATGAAAGAAACTGTTCTCACTTATTTTCCCAAGCAACAAGATCCTCTCTATAAAATCATTCTAAAACACATACTCTTCCAGGGGAGACGATCTAACGAAGCCGAGCAGAACAATTCGAGACTTCTTTTCATTGTGTTAACCAACCTTCACTGCAGAGGCGTAGCGACCCTTCCCGGCGCCCGGGGACAAACTTTTCGATTTGCACTCCCCCTCAAGATTTCGATTTGCCCCCCCCCCCCTCAAGATTTCGATTTGCACCCCCCCCCCTCAAGATTTCGATTTGCACCCCACCCCTCAAACTTTCAATTTATTTTTCCAACCCATTTTGGCGCCCCCTAAGGTCGGCGCCCGGGGACATATGCCCCCCTCCCCTCGATACGCTACTGCTTCACTGTCCCACCCATCCTTACCCATTGCCACAAAAAGCCAAACAGACTAAACTGACCAGGATGATTTAGTAGCATGTAAACAGCAGATGATAAAATTAAAATATAGACAGTTTAGTTCAATCTCAACTGATATGATCGAAACAGACTAACAATAATTATTTTATATCAGGATAATTCTAAGAAAAACAGCAGACAAAACCGAATTTTATAAGGCACCTAATTAACATTTTAAATAAGCAGTTTGTGTAAAACTTTCATGGCATAGTCGCAATAAAAAAAAAATTCTTGTTTTCATCTCCCTTACAAAAAAAAATATCTGAAAACCAAGGGAGGTAAATAAAGTCTATATTAATAAAAAAAAAAGACGTAAAAGGTTGAAGACACTAATAGATACAAAGTTATGTCTTTATTTCGACAGAGGAACGTATTAATTTAAGTTTATTTTCTACTATTGAGCAAGTGTTAAATTTAGATTTAAAATCAACAAAATGTTTGTTAGATTTTTAAAATGAAACAGAAACATAATATGTAACATATTTTTATGCATTTAAAGCAATTCCAGAAATATATTTTTTTTAATTAAAGAATTATTAATAAATTTTGAATCTATATATGTAAAAAGCAATGTATGTGTGTGTGTGTGTCTGTGTGTCCTTTATGCATTACTACACCTCTCATCACATCGCCGTGAAACTTTGGGAAGTTGTTGAAAATAGTCCTGGGGAGGTTTCTGCGAAAAAAAAAATTTCAAATTCGCAGGGGTGGCGCCCCGGCGGGGCGCGATTTGTTTTTCTCAATATACCGTATATAAAAATAAAAGTCGATTTTGGTTTGGCATCGTTGATCCGATAGCCATGAGACTTTGGGGAGTTCATTATACTACTCTAGGAAAGGGTTCTGTAAAAAATCATTTTTAATTTCGCAAAGGCGGCGCCACGGGAGGGTCCGATTTTTCTCTATATACGGTATATAAAAATAATAAAAGTGAATTACAGTGACACCGTTCATCCGATAGGTATGAAACTTTGGGGAGTTCATTATACCACTCTAGGAAAGGGTTCTGTAAAAATATATTTTTTAATTTCGCAAGGGCGGCGCCAGGGGAGGGTCCGATTTTTCTCTATTTACGGTATACAAAAATTATAAAAGTGAATTGCAGTGACACTGTTCATCCGATAGGCATGAAACTTTAGTAAGTTGTTGACAATATTCTTGGGAAGGTTTCTGCAAAAAAAATATTTCAAATTCGCAGGGGTGGCGCCCCCGACAGGGCGCGATTTGCTTTTTTGTATATACGGTATATAAAAACAAAAGTCGATTTTAGTTTAGCATCGTTCATCCGATAGTCATGAGACTTTAGGGAGTTCATTATACCACTCTAGGGAAGGGTTCTGTAAAAAATTCATTTTTAATTTCGCAAGGGCGGCGCCACGGGAGGTCCGATTTTTCTCTATATACGGTATATAAAAATAATAAAAGTGAATTGCAGTGACACTGTTCATCCGATAGGCATGAAACTTTAGTAAGTTGTTGACAATATTCCTGGGGAGGTTTCTGCGAAAAAAAAAATATTTTAAATTCGCAGGGGTGGCGCCCCGACAGGGCGCGATTTGATTTTTTTTCTATATACGGTATATAAAAATGAAAGTCGATTTTAGTTTAGCATCGTTCATCTGATAGTCATGAGACTTTAGGGAGTTCATTATACCACTCTAGGGAAGGGTTCTGTAAAAAAAAATTAATTACGCAAGGGCGGCGCCACGGGAGGGTCAGATTTTTTTTTCTATTTACGGTATATAAAAATAATAAAAGTGAATTGCAGTGACACCGTTTATCCGATAGGCATGAAACTTTGGGGAGTTCATTATAAAACTCTAGGGAAGGGTTCTGTAAAAAATCATTTTTAATTTCGCAAGGGCGGCGCCACGGGAGGGTGCGATTTTTCTCTATATACGGTATATAAAAATAAAAGTCGATTTTGGTTTGACACCGTTATCCGATAGCCATGAGACTTTGGGGGAGTTGATAAGAACAATTCAGGGAAGGGTTCTGTAAAAAAAATCCTTTTTTTAATTTCGCAAGGGCGGCGCCACGGGAGGCTGCGATTTTTCTCTATATATGTTTTATAAAATTTCCGTTTCACACCGTTCATCCGTGTACCATGAAACTTTGGGGAGATGATTAGATCACTCAATGGTGGGGTTCTGCAAAAAATATTGTTTAATATTGCAAGGGCGGCGCCCCCGGGGGAGCAATTTTTTTTCTCTATACACGGTATATAAAAAATAAAACTCGGATGCGGTTTATCCGAGTGCCATGAAACTTTAGGGAGTAGATGAGAATACTCCTGAGAATATTTCTGCGAAAAAGAAAACTAAAGTTTCTTATGGGCGGCGCCATATAGGGTACAACTTTCGTCAATACACGGTTTGGCGCCCAGAGTTTTAGAGCGACTATGTTGGCACTTAGCATCCGTTAATCGAGCGTCCTGCATAGCGAGAAAGGGGTTCTACTATATTCAGTGGTAAAACTACAACAGGCTTCTAAAAATAACTTTGTGACGCGAGGAAATCCTTCTGTACAGTTTCGTCACCTTGCCAAAGATGAAAAAATAACTTTTTGAATATGAGGAGCCTACTGTAGAGTTTCCTCACTTTGCGAATGATGCAATAAGCATCTACTATTAGACAAGCCAGTCAGAAATTGAGATCTAGCGTCTAATAATAGACCATTAGTAACGCTAGCATATTGCATCAGTCACACTGATATTTAAAACACGTTAAATACTTTTTTTACGTGTTAAAGAAAACAATCCGGTTCATTTGTGTCGCTTTAGCGAATGACGAAATCTGCATCATTATTAACAGGATGCTATTTGGCACGATGGCGCCTGTTAGTTTTAAGGAGCCAGGTGTCGTACGCCGCGCCTATGCGGTAGTGTAATCGGGGGGTGGGGGCCCTGAGAGCGCCCCTGTGCGTCTCTGACACACGGGCGGTCACCGAAGTGTGTTCTAACATTATTTCGGTGAGTGATTAATGTACACTAAATGTTTACATGCGGTAGTGTATGTAAACGCGTATCCCGATATTTATGATTTAAGCGCAGGCATTGTTTACATTTAAATAACTCACTTTTAGAAAAGACGGTCACGCGTCTTAGAACATATGATTGGTAACGTGTTGCTGAAATCATTCTAATACATTTCGTCAAACTTACTTCTATCCCCGCGGCAACGCGCGGGGGACGGGTACGCTAGTCTACTATAAAAGGGACAGTCAGTTCCAATTGTAAAACTACTCCATTTTGGCTAAGATCAAAGTGTAGTATCTGTTATGGATCTACACGGATCTTAGTCATTTGGTTTGTCAGCCCTTTTTAGAGCTGGCTGCCGGGGTCGAGAGGCGGTCAGGTCAATCTACTACTCAACTCATCAAGCAATCAATTGCGAATCTTGCCAACGATCGCTGTGGGGTTGCGCCCACACATCCCTCGAAGTGCACATGCCCTCGAGATGGGTCACCCAGTACTTGTATTGGGTGGCTTCAAATGTACGAGTTGCTAATTTTTCAATTTTCTATTTTTCAGCTTGACGCCACCCACCTAGGAGAAGTCTTGGGTGGGAGGTTCCGTCACAAATACCAGCAAATTAAGTCAACATCTTTCAAAGAACTACTACGCCAAGCTTCCTCATCTACGATACACAATTATTTCGTTACCAAGAACTTCACGATTACTCTGACGACACCCACCTAGGAAAGGGGTCGGCAACCTTTTGAGACGGAAGAGTCAAAAGTTACAATCTACATAATTTCCTAAGTTTAAAGAGTCAATAACATTTGTATGTGCACTTCGGTAGTTGAAAGCATGGGGCCATTGCCGCGGTTCTGGTCACAGCAAGGTTGTGGGGCTGGGCCTAATGCCCAGCGGCTGTCAGCTGTCCATTTACGCTCTACTCCACATATTCTCATTGGTTTTTTTTTTAATTTTTTTAAAGTTGTTTTTGTTTTTATAGTATATTTTTTGAGTTTTGAAAATAAAATAATTATTATGGAGCTGGAGAGCCTCATATTGATATCAAAGGAGCCGCATGCTTTTTTTTTTTTTTTTTTTTTTTTTTTTTTAAGAGTGACTGAATCTCGTCATCATGGTTTTCGTGCCGTTCAATTTTGCTCAATGTCCCGGCAAGACTTTTTTACTTTCTCGTATATACGAAGTATAGAGAAAGTCTTGTAATCGTGCAAAAAAAAAATAGAGATTTTTACAAATCTCGACGTTTCACACCTCACTTATACGGAAAAACATAATTTTGCAATCTTGTCCGTATGTCTGTGTGTCTGTCTGTGTGTCTGTCTGTGCGTCTGTCTGTCTGTCCGTGTGTAAACAAGATAACTTGAGTACCGTTACAGCTAGGTTGATGAAATTTCATATATAAGTATTTAATCGAAATCGTAGATCCGTATCAACTTTTGAGCGATTTCCGATAACCGGAAGTGGTACTTTTCCTACTTTGAATTTTTCAAAAGACTATAACTTGAGTACTATTTCAGATAGATATGAAATTTCATATGTAAGCAAAAGATCTAATTCTCTACCTTCTATTAAATTTTGAGTCATTTCCGTTGACTCGAAGTAGTACTTTACGCTACTTCCGATTTCTCAAAAAACTAATGTAAATTTTAAAAGTACTAATAATATTGCGCACTATTATGCGCTTTTTTATTTGGCGTTCACTTGGTGTGCAATTAATTTGTCTACGACTACGAGATTTTATTCTATTTTTAAAACTTTAAGTATTTAAAATGGATTAAAAATCATGTCTATAGCCCGAGTTCCCATCCCCTGTTATTTTATATAAGAATATTCGAGAAAGTTTAGGGGAGATCACTCCCGGTTTATTTATATACAAATAACTCCAGCTAGCCTATCTGTTAAACAATTGTTAATATTATTTTTTTAAGAAGAAAACATCTTTAATGCCTACTTCACACTGGGTATGTTTAGTGAATCCAAATCTATATTTATTACAGTTTATAATAAGGACAAAGCAAAATAACAGTTAAATTATTAACTTATTTAATGCAATAGTGTTAATTGACATTTTCTTCACTTTCCCCCCATCCTCTCTGTCAAACACCATCACATAGATGCCAACCTCAAATGGTAGTTACGTCCCCTGTAGATCCCACCCCCACATGGTAGTTACGTCCCCTGTGAACACCCTTAGGTCGAGTGTATTTATAGACAAAAAAATGTGATGTTCTTAGCTTTGGACACATTAATACTTTGGTCAATGCGTCCCAATGTGCATATTAGTCTTGCTCCATTATTTATTCCTCTGCTCTAACAAAGGCATTTTGATTCTATCAAGGAGATATATGCAACGTGGCCTAGATTCATACTGTAGCCATGGCAACAGGGGAAGTTTACATTAGAAGCCGTATCGACCAGAAAATCAAAAAGTGTATTTCTTTAAATACAACTGTTTTAGAAACCTACATTTTAGATAACTACATTTTTTTCATATGTTCTAACATAACAATTAGAAAAATTATATCCAGCATTATTAAAATTCATTTCCCAAAAGAAATAATATAAAACGTTAAAACTATAAGTATATTTTTATTTCAGATCGGTTCACACAGAATAAAATAATGCCCACCTTTAGCTGGAGTATATCTTATCGTTCGCTTTCAGGTAGAGAAATTAAAACATGATGCCTCAGGTTAGGAAAAAATTAGCTGGGCTCGCCACTTTTAGGATTGGGTCAAAAACTTTTGTAAGATTTCGGTTGACCTGCTTCCCATGATTGGTCCTAAAATTAGAATAACTTCGCACACCACTGTGCTTAAGACTGTTAATTAAAAATTTTAAGACGTTTGATTTTTTTATTTTACTTAAGGCCATAGCGATAGTTAACTTTATTTCGATTATTTTTTTCGGTTTTTTTTTACAGTTGTATTTTTAACTTGGTCGGTAGGGAAGAGGTAATTCAATTATATTTCTAATTTTTGGACCGTCCCATGTTTTACAAAAGTAAACGGTAAACGAGGTGACTACGCGGAAAAGATGTTTCGTCAGAAAATACGACACTCAATAGTTCTGCGCATATGCAGTACCTAGCTGCGCTAGGGTTAGGGTTAAGGTTAGGGTTAGGGTTTGTAAACACACGCATGCGCAGTACCATCATTGTTTCTTCCAGGCATCTCTCCGCCCCCCTCCCCCCCCCCGAAGAAAGTCTACCGCCCCCTCGACCCCCCCCCCCCCCAAACCCCCCACCGAACGAAATGGAATTTAAATAGAAACCATACTTTTACCAGTGTCCGCCCCCCGGAAAATCTTGAGCGCCCCCCCCCCCCCCCGATAATATCAAGTGCGCCCCCCGCCCCCCCCCGATAAAAAGTCTGGAAGAAACACTGAGTACCATCGAAAACATCCGCGAATGAAGGCGTATCTTTTTCCGACTAGAATTGGCCAAAAGTAAACAGGCCTACCTGACTGGAGTAAATAGCGAGACATCAAAAGCATTGTGGGTCGACCTTTTGAACTTTAACCTGCTTCACAATATATCCACGTTCTTGGGAATACACCAAGGATCATAATATCCTACAATATTACATTAAAATATTACGATTAACTCTGTGAAGAGATTATCACTAAGTACATCTCATAATATCCTAGATTATTACATTAGAAAATATGTCAATGAGTACCAAACTTATCACTATACTAGGCCTACAGTTGGTAAAATCCTAGAATAAAACATCAATTTAGATAGAGTAGGCCTGATGATTATAGCTTCAAATATTAAATTATGAAACACGTTGATATAGAACAATTAGTCCATATGATAACAAGCTTCAATATTAGTAAATGTATCAAAAAGAAAGCATCAAACAAATCCATTTAGACTCGCTATCAACATTTTTTAAAAAAGGAACAACAAAACACGCGATAAATTATTATTGTAAACTAATACTTTTAAATAAGTCAGTAATTTTAAAATCTTTTACTCAAATCTCTTTCATATATTTATAACAGCGCATACTTATCATTAAAACTCTTTTATAGCTCAAGTTGTGTATATTTTACCACGAAATATAATCCAGTTACCACGACGGCATAACAATGAACTTGATGAGTCCAATTCCAATTTTTTTTTTTTAATTTAATTTAGGCTAAAAGTATTTACCACAACACTGAGATAATAAAATATTCATTTACCACTAACATAATTCAATGAATTAATACATTACCACAAAATAATAAACCATATAAACAAATTACCGCTCAGATAAATTATTTAGTTACCACTAACGTAATTCAATGAATTAATACATTACCACAAAAATAATTGACCATATAAACCAATTACTACTAACACAAACTAATTAATTACCAATAATAGAAATTAATTAATTACCACTCAGATTATCCTCGTGTGTTCTCCTCCACCTCTACGTGACCTACTCGCGTCAGGTGAAGAAAGAAAAAAACTTCTAGCACAGGTAAGTTCATCAGAATTAATTTTAATTAAAAACCCCAACTGCAGCTGAGGATTAGTTTGGTTTAGTGACCAGCCACTTCCTGATGGCTAAAGATGTTGGCTTCTCCTTCAGATTGTCAATTAGCGGAAAATTTAGTATAAAGAGGGTTTTTTTTATTAATTTTAATTAATTTCATAGAAGGACACTAGTCTAATTTTTTAATCGAAATTTTATTGAAAAACAAATATTTATTTGCAATAAAAATCAATTATATCTTCCTTGTGCCGATATTGATTATCCTTTTATAACTATGCCTAATAACCCTTTCTTAAAATAATAACAATTAAATATATTTTCAGCAACATCTAATGTTTCTGAAATACACCTGTTATTGATTTGGATATACCAGTGCATTTCATGCTTAAAACCGGTTTTTCTTCTTCAAGAATCAATTCAGGCATAATGTTTTACACAACAAAGTAACCCTATTTGCAACCCAAAATTCTTACTCTACCCCTAACACTATAAACTAGTCTTAATTTCAAAGTAAACTTTGCCATAAACCTAAAAACCCTAAACTAACCCTATACCTTCCTTACACCTAAACCCATACTCTAACCCTATCTCTAATTCTAGCACATAAAGTATGCGACACGCTGGGTGACTATATACATATGAACTGAAATCACCGGTTTAAAAACGAAACAACTCGCATTCCTTCTACTAATTAAATTCCCTCATCGCCTTAATCAGATCTTCACCTGATGATAGTATTCATTAAACCTTTGACTTGGCTCGACCATCAAGTTTGACAGTTTAACCCCCCAGAGGCGACGGCACGTCACTCACTCACTGTGTCCCATAGGTGTGTTGAAAGAAATACGCCGCCTTTAAAGTGTCAATAATGGAGTGGTAGGGAAAGTTTAAGTACAACTGAATAAGTTTGATTTTCTTCATGTGTGTGTTAAATTTAGATTATTTGTAGTAGATTGTTGTTATAGTCTAGGTTCTCATAATGTTTTAATTGGACAACGTAAATTGAATATTTGGACACAGATAGTTTAAAGATACAGGGCCTTTACAGGTGACTGAATTATTGATTGCAATAATCTTAACAGACAGATGGACAGATGGACAGACGGATCAAAGGATAGAAGGATATACGGACAGATGAACAGACGGACAGATGGACAGAAGGACTGACGGACACATGGACAGATGGACAAATTGTCAGATAGACAGATGAATGGATAGACAGATGGACACAAGGATAGATGGATAGACGGATAGACAGATGGACAGAGGAAAAGGTGGATAGATGGATGGATAGACAGATGGACAGAAGGACCGAAGGACAGATAGATGGACAGATAGACATATGGATGGATAGAAAGATGGATAGATGGACAGATGGATGGACGGATAGACGGATGGACAGAGGAACAGATGGATAGATGGATGGATAGACAGATGGACAGAAGGACCGAAGGGCAGATAGTCAGATGGACAGATGGACATATGGATGGATAGAAAGATAGACAAATTGACAGATGGACAGATGGATGGATAGACAGATGGACAGAGGAACATATGGACAGATGGATGGATAGAAAGATGGACAGATGGATGGATAGACAGATGGACAGAGAAATAGATAGACAGATGGATAGACAGACGGACAGGCTGATAGACGTACAGGCGGGCAGACGGACAGCCAATCTTTAAAAAATTAGATATGTTTTATACAATGCGATAAAATTTATATCACAAAGCGCAACAGAAGCTTATTTCTTATATATAAAAACATGTTTATTTGTATCCATGAAGTCTCGTCCGGTGCTCGTGTTTACAATTTTCTTCGTCATTTCGATGGTTGAGAAGGCAATATGACACGTGGTTTTTCCAATACTAAATATAAACATATAAACACGTGTTTCCGCTTGGCACCTGCAGTTTATTCAGCCATTTTGGATTTTATTTATTACAAAATGAAATAGAAACACCAATCTCAGCGTAGGACAAAAAGTTTAAGGGGTCATCCATAAATGACGTCACACTCGTAGGGGGGAGGGGGGTCCGTAATTTTGTAAGGATGTGTGATGAGGGGGAGGGGGGGGGGCGGGGTTCAGATGTTGCGACGTCACATTTTTGCATTATAAAAAAGCAATGTTAGAAAACGAATTTTAGACGTTATTTCGCGTTTTAGATAACTTTTTTAATAAATTGTAATAGTTTAGGCAAGATTTTGGAAAAATATCAATGTTTTTAAAAAATTCAACTGCAATGTTGAGAGGGTTGTAGGTTGAGGTGTGACGTCATTTTAGGGGGGTCTGGCTTTTTGTGACGACGTATGAAGGAGGGGAGGGGGGAGGTAAAAATCGTCCAAAAAAAAGAGTGACGTCATTTATGGATGACCCCTAAGAAACAAAAACATTCATTCCAAAATTTAAAACAAAACCTTATGCAACAGCCTACCGTTGGTAGTAAATGTTTCGTTACCCATAATAAAAATCGGAATATAAGAAATAATCCGTGCTTTACAAAGTAGGTTTGTTCTATGTAGCCTATGGTGTTGGGTATAGGGCTGGTAAGTAGGCCGCTAACCAGTTCTACAGCTCAATAAAACCTGCATGAGCCACAGAACTGGTTGGCGAGCTACTTACCAGCCCTATTCTATGGAGAGTAAGCAAACTAGTATATTTAATGAAGATACAGAAATAGTACATATGCCTTCTATATAACACAATGGAAATCTTTGATCCGCAAAAATGGAAAATGTACGAAAAATTATTACATGTAATTGTTTAAAAAAAAGGTGATTAATATTAAAAACAACTTCTTGTTTATCAAAAAGCACGATGCATATATATATATATATATATATATATATATATATATATATATATATATATATATATATATATATATATATATATATATATATATATATATATATATGTGTGTGTGTGTGTGTGTGTGTATATGTATATATGTAGATATATATATATATATATATATATATATATATATATATATATATATATATATATATATATATATATGTATATATATATATATATATATATATATATATATATATATATATATATATATATATATATATATATATATATATATATATATATAACGGTGATTATTCCAGTGCATTGGAAGAAACTCAAAAGTTAATATAAAAAAAAAATTGCCACCAATTTTTCTCAACAGAAAGTAACTGGTCTAGTTTCACATCACACAATATCTATTTATTTTTAAAGTAATCGGGGACATTTCTTGATTTTGTTTCTTATTTTTCAATACAAGTTCGTAAACTTGATGTTTGCAATCAAAACGAGGCTGAATAAAGCAGTCTGCCATGACATGCGCAGAAGATGTGCGCTGTTGTAGGGTTTCCTTTCGTCGTAGTAGAAGTTCATCTTGCTGCAGAGACTGCTGTAGAGGCTGGGAAAAGCCTGGAACAAAATAACACAAAAATATAAGGTTTAAAATTTAATAATTTTTTAAAGGGTTTTGATAATTAGAAGGGGTCGGCGTGGTTGAGTCGGTAAAGTTCATGGCTGATAAACCGAAAAGTCCCGAGGTTCGAACCTCCAAACAGATGAAGTTTGATAATTGGGGACTGCAACTCTTCTAAGAGAGACAACTCCAAAATCAAACAACTCCTGCCTTGTACTTTGTTCTTGGTTGGGCAAAGACTATGAAAACCTTAAACTCACCTGCATGCATTGTTTTACTCACCTGCATGCCCTAACTCACCTGCATACACTGTTTAACTCACCTGCATGCTCTAACTCACCTGCATGCAATAACTCACCTGCATGCACTAACTCACACTAACTCACCTGCATGCACTATTTAACTCGCCTGCATGCACTAACTCACCTGCATGCACTGTTTAACTCACCTGCATGCACTGTTTAACTCACCTGTATGCACTATTTAACTCACCTGCATGCACGAACTCACCTGCAAGCACTAACTCACCTGCATACACTGTTTAGGTATGAGCTCACACTCCAGTTCTGTCCTCATCCCCGTGACGACTCTGGCACAAGTCTGGTACTGGTGTCTGGCCCACGCGCCCATCTCACAGTCCACGTGCTCTAACCGGATGCTGGGGATGTGGGGGGGTGGAATGTGAACGTTAATCTGGTGATACACTTGGGTAATATGTAGGGCTATTCCCCGGGGGGTGGGGGTGTATGTTTCCTTTTACTCTTAGGTAACACGTATACCCGGGGTGGGGGCGTCTGCTTTTTTTTAACTCTCAGGTAACACGTATACTCGGGGGTGGGGAGTTTTTTGGGGCAGGGGTACGGTTCTAGTCCGAATCCGGGTTCCTCAGTAGATCGTCCCTGAGTCCACCCAGCTCTGATGGGTACCTAATTCACTTTAGCGAAAGTAAAGACGGCTGGGCATAGTGTTGACCACACTATCCCTTTTTATGCCGGGGTCATAGAAACACGTGAACTCTATTTCACTTGCCCGATGGACCGTCAGGTTCGAAAAGGGGACTTAACATTTACTTTGTATTTTTGACGTCCATACCTTGTTTGTTTCGATACCAACATTACTGAGGACTACAACTTATTTTGTTTCTATTTTGATAGTTTCTATTTTCCCTCCGTGGTTTAAAAACATGAACTTACTTGCAGAACTGAATGAGAGAGATCTGGTCTGCCGTGGGCTGAGGTGCCACCATCATCAGGGCCTGCATGTTGCTGTCCAGGGTCTGGAAGCACATTCGGACTTCCGGTATCGGGTTCCGGAAACAGTGGATACCGGAAAGATACACTAGAGAATATCATAAGCGTGTGGAGTGTGAGAAGTTATTAATGTAAAGACTGGCGAATGGTGTGAAAGGGAGACAAGCGCCACAGTTTAAAACATTCAGGGGCTTGAATTGAATTAATGAACGTTTCAATATGCATCTGTGGGATAGCTTGTTCGACTTTAAAACAAAAAAACTTTTTTCAGCTCGTTTTTTTCTGCGTAGGGTCGTCTAAAGTAATGTGGTATGAGCATGTACCCACCTTCCACATTTGGTTAACAGCAGATTTTCTTCCAGGAATCTCTTCGCCCCCCCCCCCCCCTCCTAAAAATATCAACTGCCCCTCCCCTCGAAGAAAAAAGTCTGAAAGAAACACTGTTTAAAAGTGACCATGGAAGTAGATAAAATCTACTTCATCTGACATTCTAGGTATCTAGCTTTTTATCTGCATGCTAAGTTGCTACCTTGACCTCCAACTCACAACTACCGTCACCAACTAGCCTTTTGAAAATGTGATCTGTAAGTTTTTTGTTATAATACCACACTTCCTTCAAGGATAAACATTTCCTACCTCCTTTGTTTCGACACAGGATGTCAGCGCCGAGTTCAAACGCCCCGAGTTCGATTCCCATCTCCGCCAGCACGCGAGAAGCGTCAGGACAAGCCAGCGCCTTCTGCCGGATGCACTGTGCCAGGGAGTCCCGGTTTCTGCGAGAGGAAGCGGAAATAGATAACACACTAGGCAAGCACATGTCGGCCAATATAGGGCAGGTAAGTAGGTCACCAACCATTTCTACGGCTCAATAAAACCTCCCTTAGCCATAGTACTGGTTGGTGACCTACTTACCAGCCCTATAACAGCCCTAGATATTTTTTTTCTATTTTTAATTTAATTAAGTCTATTTATTAATTTTTTTATTTATTTTAAGTTTATATTTACTTTTGTTTGTTGTGGGTTTTTTTCAAACACAAATAAGTCATAATGCAAAAAAAAATATTGCTTCAGAGATGGTAAAGAACATCCAAACTGGCTAAAGCACTCACAGACAGAACTGGTTAACCTGGTCGGCGTTCTCGCCTATGGCCGTGGTCCTGGCCAGTGCTAGATCAGACAGCTGACTCGGGCTGAGGTTGACGTAGTTGTAGCACTGACGTATGTCTTTCTCTAGCGTCGCCCGGCAGGCTGTAGGGGGTTAAAGCAGAGGGATATTTATTTGAACAAATTTGTGGACTGTAGGGGGTTAACGCATAGAGAGGCGTAAATAGATTGGCAGGCTGTAGGGGGTTAAAGCAGAGAGGTACTTAATTAAATAGATCGGCAGGCTGTAGGGGGTTAAAGCAGAGAAATACCTAATTAAATAGATCGGCAGGCTGTAGGGGGTTAAAGCAGAGAGGTACTTAATTAAATAGATCGGCAGGCTGTAGGGGGTTAAAGCAGAGAAATACCTAATTAAATAGATCGGCAGGCTGTAGGGGGTTAAAGCAGAGAAATACTTAATTAAATAGATCGGCAGGCTGTAGGGGGTTAAAGCAGCGAGGTACTTAATTAAATAGATCGGCAGGCTGTAGGGGGTTAAAGCAGCGATGTACTTAATTAAATAGATCGGCAGGCTGTAGGGGGTTAAAGCAGAGGGATTCTTAACTGAACAAATATGTGGGCTATAGGGGGTTAAAGCAGAGAGATACTTAACTGAACAAATATGTGGGCTATAGGGGGTTAAAGCATAGTTACTTAATTGAACATATTTGCAGACTGTATTGGGTTAAACAATACAAAAGATTGCCAGACTATAGAGGGTTAAATAATATTTACTTATTTAGAGAACATAGAGGCAAGCGTTAAAGGCTTACACAATAGAAGTGCATATTATTATTAACATTAAAGTTCTTGTGCAGAGCGTGTGTAGGTGTGGGGGCACATTCTTAAGGAATTTGTATTTAAAGAGATTCAGACTGTGAAGGAGGGATTAGTCACTTTATGTTATTGATGTTGTATATAATGCAGGCAAATGACTAACTAACAGGTAAATGACTAATCAATAGTTCAATGACTAACAAGTAAATGACTAAACAGGTAAATACTCATCAATATGTAAATGACTATTTACAAGTAAAAAAACTAATCTACAAGTAAATGACTAAACAGATAAATGACTAATCAACGAGTAAATGACTAAAGCCGAGGTAAAAAAAAAAGACTCACGGTAAGAACAGGAATCATAGAAGGCACCAAAGAGCGCCTGGCTCTGGGACAGGATGGTCTGTCTCTCGACCTGTGTGGCACACAGTGTGCTGTTGTACAGCCGCTGTGTGATGGCTTGACCACACACGTCCACCTGGGGTCGAACTCTGAAACAGTTTAAAATACACGTAATTACATGCGTACACCTGGGGTCGAACTCTGAAACAGTTTAAAATACACGTAATTACATGCGTACACCTGGGGTCGAACTCTGAAACAGGTTAAAATACAAGTAATTACATGCGTACACCTGGGGTCGAACTCTGAAACAGGTTAAAATACAAGTAATTACATGCGTACACCTGGGGTCGAACTCTGAAACAGGTTAAAATACAAGTAATTACATGCGTACACCTGGGGTCGAACTCTGAAACAGGTTAAAATACAAGTAATTACATGCGTACACCTGGGGTCGAACTCTGAAACAGGTTAAAATACAAGTAATTACATGCGTACACCTGGGGTCGAACTCTGAAACAGGTTAAAATACAAGTAATTACATGCGTACACCTGGGGTCGAACTCTGAAACAGGTTAAAATACAAGTAATTACATGCGTACACCTGGGGTCGAACTCTGAAACAGTTTAAAATACACGTAATTACATGCGTACACCTGGGGTCGAACTCTGAAACAGGTTAAAATACAAGTAATTACATGCGTACACCTGGGGTCGAACTCTGAAACAGGTTAAAATACACGTAATTACATGCGTACACCTGGGGTCGAACTCTGAAACAGTTTAAAATACACGTAATTACATGCGTACACCTGGGGTCGAACTCTGAAACAGTTTAAAATACACGTAATTACATGCGTACACCTGGGGTCGAACTCTGAAACAGTTTAAAATACAAGTAATTACATGCGTACACCTGGGGTCGAACTCTGAAACAGTTTAAAATACACGTAATTACATGCGTACACCTGGGGTCGAACTCTGAAACAGTTTAAAATACAAGTAATTACATGCGTACACCTGGGGTCGAACTCTGAAACAGTTTAAAATACACGTAATTACATGCGTACACCTGGGGTCGAACTCTGAAACAGGTTAAAATACACGTAATTACATGCGTACACCTGGGGTCGAACTCTGAAACAGGTTAAAATACAAGTAATTACATGCGTACACCTGGGGTCGAACTCTGAAACAGGTTAAAATACAAGTAATTACATGCGTACACCTGGGGTCGAACTCTGAAACAGTTTAAAATACACGTAATTACATGCGTACACCTGGGGTCGAACTCTGAAACAGTTTAAAATACAAGTAATTACATGCGTACACCTGGGGTCGAACTCTGAAACAGTTTAAAATACAAGTAATTACATGCGTACACCTGGGGTCGAACTCTGAAACACATGTCAACATGCACTTAATTACATGTGTACACCTGGGGTCGAACTCTGAAACACATGTCAACATGCACTTAATTACATGTGTACACCTGGGGTCGAACTCTGAAACACATGTCAACAAGCACTTAATTACATGCGTACACCCGGGGTCGAACTCTGAAACACATGTCAACATGCACTTGTGACACGCATACATACAAAGCACACCAAATCTATTATATATATATATATATATATATTTGAATTATGAACTATGGAACAATGCAGTGTATATACTAATATCGCACTAATCTCGGTGCATTCGTTAAACATGGGACTTACTTTCAAATAATGTGAAAAGAAGGTTCGTTCACAGTGTGCTTAAAGAGTAAAATATTACATTCCAACTTGGAATGCTCTAAAATAATATATTCCAAATATACATTAACAGTAAAAATATTGCATTCTTAACATGGCTCTTATAATAAAATAGTTCATTCTTAATGCTCTTTAAAACCGTAGAACATTACTTTACTAATTCGTTAGCTCTTACAGTAAAATATTACAATTCTAAATTTGTGTTCTTTTTAACAAGTATGACATTCCTACCTAGACGAATGTGCACTTAAAATAAAAGCATGACATTCCTACTTACATTAATGTTCCCTTACAATAAAACATGACATCCCAACTTACACCAGTGCTTTTATTACACAAGTATGACATTCCCATTCCGACAAATGTTCCCTTACAATAAAACATTACATTCCTACTTACGCCAATGCTTTTATTACATAAGTATGACATTCATGCTTACACCAATGCTCCCTTACAACAAAACTATGACATCCGTACTTATACCAATGTGCACACAATAAAACTATGACATTCCTACTTACACCAATGTACCCTTACAACAAAACTATGACATTCCTACTTACACCAACGTTCCCTTACAACAAAACTATGACATCCGTACTTACACCAGTGTTCATTAAAAATAAAAACATGACATCCCTACTTACACCAATGTTCCCTTACAACAAAACTATGACATCCCTTTCAATAAAACTATGACATCCCTACTTACACACACGCCCGAGCCTTGAATGTAGCCAGCCCCTCCACGGGGGCGTTACCCTCCGTGCCATTACTGGCCAGGTACCTGAGGTTGTTGATGTTCAGGCTGGAGTTCTGGGCACAGGCCGTCGCAGACCGGAGCCAGGTTTGCTGGCATTGGCTGCCAATCAGCTGACCACTGGTCAGTTGGACCAGCACCACGACCAAGGTCAAGGCCAGAACTAAAAATAAACATTTTAAAAAATTAATGAAAGCACTGCGTCATAATTGTATTTTCATTTTATTTTCAAGATAAGAGCAATTAAGTTTGTTTTCTTAGGCATTTAAGAATTTTTTAATGTGTATTGAATTTATTGGCGGCATGGTAGAGGGATAGATCTTACTAGCGCTAGTTTAAAAGCTTCGGGATTGAAACCCCAAACGCTAAGACCGATCAGTATCGACAACAGCTCTTACTAAAATCCATCCTTATGGTTGTCCGACCATAACCCCCTGGAGATAAACCCCTCCATATAAACCCCTTGGACATAAACCTCCCAACATAAACCCCCTTGGACATACCCCTGCCCCCCGAACAATAACCCCTGAACAAAAAAAACGTCCAATATGGGTGTTATCGTCCCAATATTTGTAAATTCATTATTGTGCCCGCCCTAATAAACTCTACTTCACAAGGGTCTTTCGGCTCAAAAGGATAAGCCTACTATACTTAAATGGATGTTTTGAGCCCTTGCCATATTCCCTATTTTTAAACTAGAAAAATATCAACGATTGTCTTGCAATCCATACAAATATCAGTGTTGATATTTTCTATCGAATAAATTATGGCGTGTAAACACAGTCATCCTAGCGATGTGTTGCGGATGATTTCTCTTCTTTCTCCTCTGAATTTATGTGTTCATTTTTACTAGTACATATTTCTAGAGAGCTGACAACTTTCGGATAATGTAGTCCGAACGTTTGATTCGAGTCAGCCCTCAAATAATTATTGAGGAAAGTATCAGCGGCATTACGTTGTAAAATGGGAGCGGAGTGGCCAAGTGGTAGAGTACACGACTGCTAACCCGAAAGTCTATAGACTCTTTAGTCCTCCTAGATGTGAATCTATTCTGGGTCGTTAGAACGTGAACATTTACTGTTTTGACCTCACAATCTATTTATTTTTACATCACATTTTCAATGATGTTATAAAATAACTAACACACTATCAAGACTTAATCATTACATCACTATTAAAGAAAATCTCCATTTACTAAAACAATACTTCTAAGTCTAAACCTAAATAGAATGGGGTAAATTCATAACAAAATAAAAACGGGAAAAATTTGACGAAACTGTTCTACTCACGTTTACATAGATGTTTGTCCATTTTTTGTACTATATCTGGCCTGCACTAGATTCCTTTTGGCAAAGATGGAGTCTGTATCAATTTATCTTTATATACTGGGTGTGAGAGGCGGTGGCTTCGTGGCTCATCTTGCGTCTTAATTAATTACTGTAAACACGCTTTTTTTATTTTTTGGTGTATCAGGATTGTGATTTAATGTTAATTAATTTCTATTGAATATAACATACATTTTTAAACTTAAAATTACTCACTATTATTTTCCTGTGTATCTTGAAAAGAATTTGAAAACAAATGTTGAGTTAATTCAACAGTCCTATTTAAAAATTTAAATTGGGGTTAAATATATTAAATGCGAGCCGATATTTTTTTTTTCAGTTTTACCGTAGTTCGATGAGTTACGTAGATGGTCCGCGCCGATAAAATGTGTGTGAGTGGGATTGACGTCTGCTTCACTGGGGGTCATCAATCGTCGGGGATTCTCGTTCATGTTCGCATTTTTGTGTGTGTCATTATACACATTCATACATACATACATACATGCATGAACACCTAACCACATACACACACATGCAAGCACATACACATGTACACAAATCTAGCCTAGGGTCTTGCCTTTGTGTCTGGCTCATGCATTGCATATTAGCTGTCACAGTTCGAGCATCCTCACTTTAGCAACATACCATCCCACACTTCAATCAACCCACTATACTCCTTCACTCCACCCCGCTACCAACATACCAACCACCCCTCACTCAACCCACTATACTCATTCACCCCCCCCCCCACTTACCAACTCCTTTACCCACCTACACCAACATACCAAACACCCCTCGATCAAACCACTACCCCATACTCCACCCTTCAATCTACCAACTTACCAGCCTACCCCTCCACCTCTCCACTACTCTACCAACATACTAGCTACCTCCCTTTCCCCTACCCAACATACCATTCCTCTACACCAGCCCTATTCAAATCCATATCCAACTTCCCCCCCCCCCCCACCCCACACACACATACACACATGCATTTTCTACCAGAAAATACGCTGCGTTCATAACAAATCGCTTCCAAAACAAATATTTCGACATCTTTTAACTAGTCAAACCCTCCAACTAAAATTAAACATAAAGGATATATATATATATATATATATATATATATATATATATATATATATATATATATATATATATATATATATATATATATATATATATATATATATATATATATATATATATATATATATATATATATATAATTAATTTTAAATTTGACCCCAACAGTAACCTTTGACCTCAAATGAAGCCTCATATTATTTCCTGACCATAAACATTAATCTTTAATCTAAAACTAACTCTAACTAAGATACATGATCCCTACTGTCAAAAAAAAATCATCAACAAAACTAAATTAATGATAAAATTAACGTCACGTGATACACCTATCGATACGATAGATGGGGCTATCACGTGATCGATACCCCTGTCAGCAGATCTGGCTGTTGACGAACTGGCCAAGATGACGTCATCAATCACACGTCGTGTACCAGACGGTTCGACCACACAACCATTTCAGTGAAGTGATTTTTTTTTTCATTAAACGTTATAGACTTCAACACATTTTTAAACACCTTCCCAAACTTTAATGGTATGATAGGTATTGCTTAGTCAAACTGTCCAAAAAATGTAGTGGTGTGATCGGTATTGCTTAGTTAAAATGTACGTATATAAACCTTCCTAAAATTGTCGGTAGCGTGATACATATTGATTAGTTTGATGCTGATAGGTGATGTTATTTACACTTTGAACTGTTAGAAACACTTGGATTTTACGGGTGAAAAATCTGTTGGGAAGAAAATCTTAAATCTTAAACTTTCCGTTTTGAAGTTTTGTAACTATCTTTGAAGGAATAAATTAAAATTTTCAAAGCTAGAATCTTTGAAGCTAATATCTTTGAATAAATTGAACTTTTGAGGCTAGCATTTTTAAGGGAGTAATCTAGAACTTTTCAAGCTTGGATCTTTGAAGGAATGTGTATAATTTTTTTAAGCTAGGATATTTGAAGGAATATATTAAAATCTTTAAAGCTATAATCTTTTAAGGATTAAATTAGAATCTTTAAAAGTGAGATCTCAGAAGAAATAAATGTATAACAGAATGTTAGGCTCTTTGGAGAAATATATTCGTGTTTTTTGCTGATACAAAAGAGGCACACTGAAAAAAAACTAAGATCTTTGAAGGAAAAATCTAGGTTCTTTGAAACATAAAATTTGGCAATGTAAAGAACAAATTAGACTCCCGTCACAACGTACAATAAAGATTGAATTTGAAAAAAAGTTTGAAAGTATCAAATCAAAACATCATTTTCATTTTCAGCACTTCTATCAGAACAATGATTGTAAAACTTGCGAATGTTTGTAATTAAAGTGTACGACAATGTGGGTACTGTCAGAACTATACCAGAAAACTAAAGACTCGTTTGAACAAAACATTACTTTACAATATATGTAAACGAAGTTTTTAGCATTTTTTTTTAAAATAAAAAGCTGTTTTTTTATAAAAATGTAGTATTTAATGGAGATTATTTTGCGATACGTTAGCAGAATAAATTTAATTTTCTTTTTTATCTATCAACCTACAATAAACCAAGTGCATTTCAAAATGAAACTAATTTAAACCACTGGTTTATGATTTAGGCCACTTTAATAGTTCGACCCTAATCCCCTGCTAAACCCCTCCCCCCTCCCTGAGCCTAAAAAATCCCTTATCACTGAATACATTAACATTAATCTTGTTGACCCCCCCCCCCCTCCCCCATCACCCAATTTATGATGGATCACCTTACGCCTGACAGGGGCACGTCAGTACGCAGTTACCTGCTTGTCGCGCTTGAAAGGGGAGGCAATGGTCACGGATTCAATTCAATTTTTCAAATCAGTTGTTAAATCATGGATTAACTCCCCTTGTAGTGAAGCTGAGTGGACTATAAATAACGTACCAGCAACGCTTGTTTCAGATCATTTTTGGCAAGAAATTAAACTTGCAACTGGTTACTTTATCTATAAGCTAATTATTACAAAATTTTAGGAACTTAAGTCACTTTTAACTCGCTTTATAAAAATGTATCTTAAACATTCAGTATTCAAACAAGAGATAAAATGTTTTTAAAAACATATAACAAAAATCATCAGTTGATTATAAATGTATTTTTATTAAATTAACAATTCATAATTTACAAACATCACTTTTTATTCACAACAAATGTACCGAAAGCATAAAATCTAATTTTTAAAGTTAATAAATATAACACAGCATGTTTGCTAAGACGAGTTGGTTTTGTTTTATTGTCTGGACGGATGTTATTTAGCATTGTCAAAAAATACATTTCAGTCATTATTATATAATATATGTAACTGTATCACCAATAATTGATACTCTCTAATAATCAAACAAAAATCTTTTTTCAAGTCATTATTACATTTCTGAGAGTAAGGGAGATAACTCGAACATCAATGATTGTATGTCTGGTGTGGATTTTATTCGGTTATTGTTCTTGTTATAAAACTAATCGCAGAAGGCTACCATCTCACCTTGTTTTAAAATTACTTTCCTTAAGGTAGACAGAGTTTCTTCCAGCCCCCCCCCCCCCCCCCCGAAAAAAGTCTACCGCCCCCCCCCCCCCGGAAAATTTCAAGTGCCCCCCACCCCCCGTAGAAAAAAGTCTGGAAGAAACACTGAAGGTAGAGTACCCATCTAAGATAAGTAGACTCAGCTAAGTCATACGGACTTAAGCCTGTGAGTCGAACTCGAGTCTTTAGGGGCAGCATTTGTGAGTTCTACCGTCCGACTTCTCACTCCCGTAGCTCTTCTCATAATACATAATTTTAAAATGTACATAACTCACAGGCGGCAGGGCATATTGCTGACCACACCATCCCTTCATATTCCGAGGTCACAGAAACAGGTGAACTCTACTTCACTTGCCCCATAGGCCGTCATGTTCGTGAAGGGAACTTTAACTCACTGGCAGGAGGAGGCAGAAAGGATGGGAAGGAAATGGGATCCACTGAAATAAGTGGCAGGAGACCGTGGAATGTATTGACAGAGCGCTATGTTAAGGACGGAACGAAAAGGATAAAATGATGTTGGCTGTGATAAACTTAAAGGTAAAACATCAAACATGTTTCCCCAACTTGGCTCTATTTCAGTCTATCACATCGTGGGGTTAGATTATAATAAAACCAGAACAGTTCTGAAATCCTATCATGGTTTACTTAGGCATCAGCATTAGATTGTTGAACTATGTTACACAGTGATTATTTTTTAAATCTTACAAACGATGATCCCTAAATTGAATATTTTTAACAACAATTATTTTCAGTAACAAGAAATAACTTCCGACCTCAACATATATATATATATATATATATATATATATATATATATATATATATATATATATATATATATATATATATATATATATATATATATATATATATATATATATATATATATATATATAATTAATTTATAATTTTATCACCATTAAACATACTCTGCTTTTTATTGTTCTGGTCTAGTTATTAGTTTATAACTAGTAGCTTCATGTTTCTGTTCACTTTTCTCTTTTCTTGTTTTATCTCAGACAAACTACAGTGCTGGACTAGAAAACTTTCACGAGTTTTCTGTTTCAGTTCCAGAATCGCAGAGGTTTATATTTGTTTTGAATGGGTTGAAATATTGGTCATGATGTTTTAGTGGGAAATATTTCCTAGTATATGACAAACTGTCACTTAATTCTCATAACCACAAATGGCAAATAGCCATTTATGAAAATAGCCACATATTATGAATACCCACATAAGACAATTACCAACATTATTATATTTCCAGTACATTTGTCCAGAAATGGGTTTTTAAATAGTTGAATTTTTTTTTTTAAATTCGATTGTAAATTGTTAGTAACAATATATATTTTCTTGGTAGGCATTTTAGTATCCATTGGCTTATTTTGAATGAAATATCCTCATTTAAGATTGACTTTTCTTCTTCTTCGTTTTCAGTTTGTCTTCGAAGTTGATGCTTGTCTTCAACATTATTTTAGCATGAGTTTGGAAATGTCTTTTTTTTTCTTGATTCCTGGTAATTTTTTCATTTGTCTGTAGGTGGCTGTATTTTTTATACCATCGTCAACACACAAATATATTTCATAGTTTTTACCAGTGGGGAAACGCCCATTTCTTTTGCTTGGGATACCGTGAATCGTCTCCGAACGAATCGTAAATCGGCACATCCACTTCCGCCCGTACGCTTCGATTTGATTGGACGGTTTGAACTATGAATGGAGATGTCCTTGGCTTCGCGGATATCTTCTTAATCTCCTCTTCCGTCTTCATCGTGTTGTTGTTGTTGATGTTGGTGTTGTTGTTGATGATGTTGCCTTCGATTTTCCTGATGGCGTACCTGTCCCCGTGGTCGTCAGGAGCGGTCAAGGCCAGCTGTTTCTTCTGCTGGTCAATGGGCTCCACCACAAACTTGCCGTCCTTTAAACATCGTGGATTCACTAGGACGTGGACCTAAAGAAAGAACAAAAAAATTGTTTAAGCATGCAAGTATTTGTGAAGATCTATCAAAATAAATCGCATTAGTATTATCTGATAAGAGAGTGTAGGCTTCCTGAACTATACTTAAAAAAACAGATACATACACATACACACAAATATATATATATATATATATATATATATATATATATATATATATATATATATATATATATATATATATATATATATATATATATATAT
Organism: Physella acuta; assembly: GCF_028476545.2. NCBI lineage: Eukaryota > Metazoa > Mollusca > Gastropoda > Physidae > Physella > Physella acuta. The sequence continues at coordinate 67,751 of NW_026733602.1, forward strand.
ATATGCATGTATACATATATGTCTATATATACATACATATATATATATATATATATATATATATATATATATATATATATATATATATATGCATGTATACATATATGTCTATATATACATACATACATATATATATATATATATATATATATATATATATATATATATATATATATATATATATATATATATATATATATGTATATATATATATATATATATATATATATATATATATATATATATATATATATATGTCAGTATATTACACTATTACGAGTTACGCTATTAGGTAAAGCTAGCAATGTATACTGAGATCGTTGTAGTGAGTCTGACAAGCTACCTGATGAAGCAACAATTTATGCTAACCTGAGTTGCGTTGAGAGGTGAGCAACAGCACGTGACTGAGGCACTAGCCGTGCACATGATGATCTCCAGAACCCCGAGGAAACAGATGAACAGAGTCACTAGCCATTGGAGGCGACAGCTGTCTATAGAGTGGCGCTACAAGACAGTATTATGTATATGTATTTATGTGTGTGTATATATATATATATATATATATATATATATATATATATATATATATATATATATATATATATATATATACAAATATATATACATACATACATATATAGACGCATATATATATATACATGTGTATTATATATACAAATATAAATATGTATATACATATATACATATATATATATATATATATATATATATATATATATATATATATATATATATATATATATATATATATATATATATATATATATATATATATATATATATGGTAAATTTGATAATTCGAAAGGTACACCCAATACGACAAACATTAGATAAAAAAGATATTTAAAATACATAAAACTAACCGTATATGAAATGTATCCATTGATAAACATACAAACGGGACCGAATACAGCACTGCACAAGATATTGATTACCAGGAAAGCTATTTTCTGTACATATTGGAAACAGTTCACCGTTAGAAAATGTCTACATTGTGTATATGATAATACTATTACTAAATCATATGCATGAGTAAGTTAAGTTTTAACCTTCCATAGCGGAAGTTAAATTCTTTATAATAAATGGATGGTGGTAGTAGCATAAATATAAAAGTAAATTTTACTTTCTAATAGTATATTATTATAGTATTATTTAAAACGAATAAAGATTTATTTGTAAATATTTTAAATGCTTTTAGCATTAACTTTTATTATCTTTTCCTTTCCGTGAAAAAAAGGAAGATGACAACTGTAATTTAGTTAATGTTTTAATAACCTGTAGTGTGGACTCGTGCACAGGTTCCGAACTCAAGACTTTCTGCTTATAAGTCGTGAGCTCTATCATTCGACCACGCCGGTCCTTTTTTTTAAAAGTAAAGTTACCTTTTTAAACCTTGCGGTCTATAGGGCCAGTGAAGTAGAGTTCACTTATTTCTGTGACCTAGGCATATGAAGAGATGGTGTGGTCAGCACTATGCCCAGCCGCCTTTACTTTCCCTAACAGGAGTTAGGTACCCATCAGAGTTGGGTGGACTCAGGGACGGTCTACTGACTTGAACCCGGATTCGAACTCGAGACATACGGGTTACCGTTAAACCACTCCGTCCCCTGTCCCTTATGTACCAGTGTGTTTATCTTTACATGAAGTAACGAGACAAGCTGGCCATAGCGTACTCACCAACAGTTGTAACGAGTGAGCCCTCTGTCTTGTTATGCACGTGCCTAAGGCTCCCGCTATCGCAAACTGAAAGTAAAGAGAAGTTGAGTACTTACGGATGTTTTATCTGTTTTACATATTTTATACTCTATATCAAAGAGTAAAGAATCGTTCGTATTTTTATATTTTAATACCCTCAAACCAAACAGCCAAGTTAAGCTTGTAAAACATCATTGAGTCGACTCGGCCCTAATCTGTACCTTACTTAAATCATGGATTTATCATTTACTGATAGACTTAAAAAACATAGACATAAAAAGACTATTGGATCATTACACCTTCAAAATCAAAAGTTTATGAACAGCGCAACTATTTATTGTTTTACCGAAGTGATTTGCAGCAAAGGAAACAAAACAAACACATTTTATGTATTAGTCTCCACCCCAGTCATCTGTGTTATTTTTTTCTAATTTGTTTATTCAATTAGTCGGCGTGGTCGATCCCGCAAGGCTCATTGTTGCTAAACCGAAAAGTCCCGAGTTCGAACCCCAGAGATGAGTATAGCAACACATCAAGGAGATAAAGTTCCTAAAAGTCCAACTTCTGCTGCTTTATAGTTTGTTCTAGGTTGGACAAAGGCAAATCCACAAAGAAAAACAGTCTGAAATGGGAGACAACTGGCCATTTGGTGTATAACATGTTGACACGCAATAGTTAATGTTGGAGGATCGTCCATCCAACAATACAATTAAGAGCGAAGAAGGAATTGTATTTAAGTTCGTTTCTTTTTTTTCTGCTTTGCATTTTCTGTTAGTCTGGTCCATGAAGGTGTACTTTTCCAAAATGTGTATGAGTCAAATTATTTCCCAGCAGTGCCCTATTAATAAAGGCTCTAACAGTATCAATCATGAACCAAAACAACTAAGGTCATGCATGATGGGGGACGGAGTGGTCTAGCGGTAGAGAGCTGGACTTCTAACCCGTAAGTCTCGAGTACGAATCCGGGTTCAAGTCAGTAGACCATCCCTGAGTCCACCCAACTTTGATGGGTACCTAACTCACGTTAGGGAAAGTGAGGCGGCTGGGCATAGTGCTGACCACACTATCTCTTTTTATGCCCTATAGACCGTCAGGTTTGAAAAGGGAACTTTACTAATGCATGATGTGCCACTGCCTACAAGTTTGTTAATCTAGTGATAACGCTGGTAACGATATATCTACCCCAAAGCTTAACCTTAAAGCCAAAGCAACATTAGCAATAACCCTATAAACTAAGGGGTTTTCCCATTGGTGACATTAAAAACAAATGAAACTTTAATCAGCCCCTCGCGTGACCACAAGTAGTTTAGGTCTTTGAAAACATATTGAAGCTAATCTATATGAAAAGTTTTAGACTTGACAAACAGATAAAAACCAATTTTAATAGTATAAAAAAAAGAATTTGAACAGCGTTGACTTACTTATATCTACACTAGTTACCCATATCCTCAAATCTAAATAACACCAAAAACCTTGTTTGGGTCCTTGTGGCACCACAGAGCCGTGTGTCTAGGGCTAATAGTCGCATGACGGCGCCCACCCCTCCCCATGCCTGACCACAACCGGATGCCTCCATCTAGGTGGCTCACCTTGGTCACGAACACAAGGCCGTTGAAGTCCATCTAGGAACACTTAAACCTTGGCCGGTGACCTTTACTGGAAGGTCATACGCCCAGTGATGCCGTGTTAGTATTAGTTGTTTGATTTTGGAGTTGTCTATTCTAGATGGGTTGCTGTCCCCAGCTATCGAGCTCATCTGATCGGGTATTCGAACTCGGGACTTTTCAGCTACCCTTATCCACAGCACTTAGCTAAACATTTAAAATAACCTAGTTCTCTTCAGTCTTAGGGGATGAGTTTAAGTATTAGATTGACTTTAACTTACAATCGTGGACCAATTCACTAAAAAAACAAAATAAACGATGCACGCTTCAATAGCTCTGATTAGCCGTATCCACAGCACTTAGCTTAACATTTTAAAAAAAACTAATTATCTTCAGTCATAGGGGATAAGTTTCAGTATCAGTTCCACTTTAATTTACAATCGAGGACCAATTCACCAAAAAATAAATTATGCCCACTTCAATAGTCCTGATTAGCCATATCCACAGCACGTAGCTAAACATTTAAAATAACCTAATTCTCTTCAGTCATAGGGGATAAGTTTCAGTATCAGTTCCACTTTAATTTACAATCGAGGACCAATTCACCAAAAAATAAATTATGCCCACTTCAATAGTCCTGATTAGCCATATCCACAGCACGTAGCTAAACATTTAAAATAACCTAATTCTCTTCAGTCATAGGGGATAAGTTTCAGTATCAGTTCCACTTTAATTTACAATCGAGGACCAATTCACCAAAAAATAAATTATGCCCACTTCAATAGTCCTGATTAGCCATATCCACAGCACGTAGCTAAACATTTAAAATAACCTAATTCTCTTCAATCATAGGGCATGTGTTTAAGTATTAGATCACTTTAACTTAAAATCGAGGACCAATTCATACAAAAAATAATGCACACTTCAGTTGCTCTGACTTAGCCATAACCACAGCATTGCGCTAAATATGTAACATAACCGTAACGCTTAATTAATTATTAATTAGTATTACTGGCTGTGTGAATGCATGAGGCCCTCATTGACCTACTGACCACAACCAATCAACTCACAACAAACTCAACAGCACCGACTCACCCAAATCCCACACCACAGTGGTGACGACACGAGCGTCAGCGACACGACGGCTTCGTACTTCGAACCGTAGCTCGTGACGTCACTGTCGTATGACGTCATGGTCAGGATGATATCCGCCATCCCCAGGGCGAAGACGATGATCCCCGTGTTAATCTGCAGGGCGCCCATGATCCGCATCCCTCCATAAGGGAACGAGTCGGGTCGATTCGTCGTTATCCTCTGAAGTTCCAGAAACGAGCTTGACATTTTGGTTTCGAGGCTATATTTGTTAGTTTTCGTGGATGTTAGTTATTTTGTTGCTTTTTTTATAATCTCTCCAACTAGAAGTTACACAAAGATATTTGTTAGTTGTCGTGTAGGTTAGTTTCTTTTATTGCGTATTTTATAATCTCTCCAACAAGAAGTTACACAAAGATATTTTTTTTTCCTTTTTTTTTTGTTAGTGTCTTGTATGTTTTATTCTATTTGTTGCTTTTTTTTATAATCTCTCCAACAAGAAGTTACACAAAGATAATTTTATTTTATTTATCCTTTTTTTTTTAAATTTAGTATATCAAAGCCTTGAGTTTAATTGTAATATTGTTTTTTTAACACATGGGCTTATTCTAATTATTAAAAATGTCTTTATTTAAATTCATGTATTATTAATCCACAAGAACTCACAAAATAAAAAATTTTCGAAGATCCAACGGGCATAGAACAAATCACTTTTTTTTCTAAAAAGCTAGAATATTAACTAGCTAATGTTTCAAATGAGTAGAAAGGTAACTCCAACTTAAAGTCTGTCAGAGCTAAAGAACAATGTCACGATTTTTCTTGATGTCTAGACTCTCCAGGGACAAGTGTCGCCCTGACGCTAAAAGCCAGGGGGCGGAACTTCTGCTTGCCACAAAGGGCGGGATTATCTCCCCTCATAAGACATGTCCGAATATGCTGTATTTAGAAATTGCGAACATTAAAAAATGACTTGAATTTATTTATTTATCGAATTTTTTATTCGTAACGTTCTCTGTTATATCTGTAAAAAGAAAAAAAAAGGAAATAAAAATGTACACAATTTTTAAGTAAAATAAAATTCAAGGTTTTAACTACATTTTAAGAAATAAACATCACATAGCGATTTAATTCATTCCTTGCCAAATAAAAACATTAAAATAATTTTTAAAATTAAACTTTTTTTCTACTTTATGTTTATATACCAAAGGTTAAATAATTTAAGGTATAATATTTATATATAATGATGGATCAGAAAGATTGTGTTTTAACGCACAGAAAGTTTGTTTTCTTAATTAATAATTCACCGCTTAATTAGCCTTGCATTGATAACGTAGGTAAAAAAAATATTCATGTAACAATTTTCAGACAATTAAAAACTTTAAATTATACTCAACTCAATCTCAACAAAGGGATCCAATGATTTTTTTTTTTAAAACATGGCACTTTGAAATTATTCACACAAACTTAGAAATATGGAAATCAAACAAACTAAACAAAGTATCACCTTCCCATTTCGACGGACCGTACACAGTTTAGTAAGTGGACTGAGTAAAAAAAAAAACCGTCATATAAAATAAATAATAAAGTTCCCTTTCAAACCTTGACGGTCTATGGGACCAGTGAAGTAGTGTTCACCTATGCCCATTAATGTTCTACTGTCGTCTCTAGGCCACACGTCCCCCATATAATAAGGTCACCATTTGATGCAAGCTCTACTTGTTATCAAAGCAAATCCAAAATACTAGCACAATTATTAGCATCCTTGTACTGCGTAAAATATAGTTTTAATTTCAAATTCTTCTATTTATTATCTGAATTTTAGTTGTTGTTCTTTTTTTTTTTAAAGTTTTATTAGTATTATTTTTGCTTGTTTACAAGCTGGATTGTACATTCAATTGTTTACATTTTAGGAACGTCATGTATGTCCTACAACTTAACAGTACATCTGCCTATTAGCTTAAAAAAAGTTTTCTAAAAATGTTTCAAGTAGACAAAGGAGGCGTGAAAAATAGTTGTAATTTCGAATTCTTCTTCTTTCAAGATTGGATTGTGATGGTTACTAATTCCAGTAATTTCTTCATTCTGTAAATTCAAGAGGGACAACTTAAGGAATTGTACTAAAAAGTCTTTTAAAATACAAAATAATTCAATTTTAATTACACAGTAATGAAAATCATATGCTTTAGTTATATAAAAAAGTGAATAAATAGGTTTAAACGATTTTCTGTTATTTCTTTATAATTTATGAGTTTTCATATAATTGATTTTAATCTAATCTTAATAGAAAACTACTAGCTTTATTAAATATACATTTAGTAAAGATGTGAGATTGATCATTCGGAAAATACTCAGGAAAAGATGGTCATTTGAACGATGTTATTCTATAGTCTCATTTTAATCAACATAACATTCGGGTTGCTTAATATTTGTGTAATTTTAATTTTCTGTGATCTCAAATTTATCTCAGCTCTACTTAAAAACCCAAACCCCCCTCAGCCCACCACGCCGATGGGGAAAAAATCCCTTGAATCATCATTCAATTACACATTTGCATTTTCAGGTATTTAAAAATAAAATTGTAATTAGACGTTTTGTATTAGATCTATGTAGGTCTATAACTAAATTATCTTAAATGAATGAAAATAGGCTACGAGTAAGAAACAGTAAATCCGTATCAGTCCTCGCAAGCTGATTGTAACACTAAAGCGAACATGCAAGGCAAACGGACGCTGTAAATCACATGTCTGAGACGAAAAAGAAATGACTCGTACAATCACAATGACCTTAAATTGACCTATGGCGACAGCAACGTGTTTAGCATCCCCTATTTTAGTCTAGTTCGTATGCTATTTTACTTTCTCCATTGAATTACTATTTATACAATTTATGTTCGTGTCTTTGAAACTGTATAAAACTACAAAATAAATTATTATTACTATTTTAAATGTTTGAAATGTATTTTTTTTAAAGCTGCTGGAAGACTGCTATAAATATAGATGTTTGAAAATGAAGCTTATTCGATTTGATGAGTCTCATTGTACTCAAAATATCATTGCCATTTCCCCATACTCTTCCTAACTCTCCACAGGACATTAAATCACAATTTGATTAATTTTTTAAAAAATTTCAGCTTCTAAAAATCTGAAATAAAACGTTTTGAATTATGAATAAATATACCATTTTCAATGGGGATATAAAAAAATAGTCATTAGCAGAAAGAAAAAAAAGATTTTGCAAATACATATTTTTTTACTAAAGTTTTACATAGAGAAGAGAAACAATTTGTAACAATTTACATCAATACATCAACACGGAATAAATAGTGAAGGCATCACTATATAATAGTGTCGACACAAACGCCAACTTGTGAATAATTTATTTAGTCTAACCCTATATACATACGTTGGTTGTTTTTTTTCCAGAATTTGACAGTTACGTTTTTTCTTTAAAAGATTCCAAGTTTGATTTGATACACATGTTTGCCTTTAAATTGTGTAGCAAATGATTTAAAATCTGATTAAAACAGCTTAAATATAAACACTAGTTTCTTTATTCTTGTAAGGATGTTGAACACAAAATATTTTTTTACCAGAACGGTTTAACCTTTAAAAATTATACTCTGAACAAGTATTGTAAAAAGAAGTGTCCGATTTTTTTTTTTTTAAATCAAGATTTTTGTCTTCTTAACTCAATAGAAAGCGACATTTTTTTTTTCATCAAAGTTCGATATTTTTTAAAAAACAAAAATGTTTTCCTTTGTAACTCGATAGAAAGCTCGATTTTCTTTATATGTATCAAGAATTTTTTCATTTTAAATTCGAAGGAAATTTCGGTTTATTTTTTTTTTATTTAAATAATTATTTTCCCTTCAAAATAGAAAGTTCGAGAACGTCTGTTTTGTCGCAAAACAAAAGAAACTCAACTCTCAGATTAGAAAATTTTAAAATAATAATTTTACCCTATTTTATTATTCACATCCCTGTTTTCTTGGAAATTAACTTTCTATTGATGACTTTATTTCCTGCAGATGGCCCCCGTCTCTTCTCGCCCAAAATGAATGAAATCGTCAACCAATTGATAAGACCAGTCTTATGAAACAAACTGCACGTTCGCTACAGGAAATAGCAAATACTAGTCAACTCTCCCGGCGTTGATTTATCTTCTACGGGGAGGTAACTAGCCAACTTCCACACCTAGGGCGTGTGAGGTGTGGGCCCAGTTCGTACCCTGGTCGTTTTATTTTTTTTATGCATGAGTTATGTAAAAACAGGAGGGGCGAATCCTTTTAGAATCGGGTTTCAAAACATAAACAAGGTTTATCTGACTGAACTAACTGCCTCTGTAGTTTACTGCATGAGTGTGTATGTGTTGATCTAGTCACGTTTTTCTAAGGCATGTAACTATAAGCACGCGTGTTTATTTTTAGTTTTAGATTTATGATGGTTGAATCATGTATTGAAACATGCTGGTATATTTTAAAACATCCTTGTACGGTAAATTTCCACTACCATAATACGCAGATAAATTAAATCAATTCATAACAAACAGCAAAGGTAACTCACCAACTTAGGTAACCCTCCTCTACAATGTAAGTAACAAATCACCTCCCTTGTGGGTAAGGTAACTCTCCATTACACCTTAGGTAACTCTTCCTTTCACCTTAGATAACTCTCCAATGCAATGGGGTGAAACTACGATGCCGCCAGACCCCGCTATGCGGCGGGAGGGGGGGGAGGGGCGCAGGCCGTTTAATGGGCCCAAAATCCGACCCAAAAAAAAGAATGCATTTTTAAAATAAATTTTTATATTTGTCGAACAACTCAATAGTGATTTTGTATTAAAAAAAAATAAAAAAAAAAAAATAAAAAAACGCCTTCTATAGCAGTGATTGTTTTACAGTAACTAACACTTACTGTTGCGTAGAAAAAATATTTTCTTTAAATCTACATGAGCTGTAGTGTGAAAGATAGGCAAAAGTTCACACTACTTCCATGACTTATTGCCCTTCTTAAAATAGTCTAATCGGGGTCCCCATAAAGCTCCTTCAAACAGTTTTGTACTAAGTAAATTAAAAAGCAATTGCTCCTCCAAATTATATATAGCCCCACAATTTCTTTTCTTCTTTTTTTTTTGGGGGGGGGGGGGGTGGGGCTTCTAGTTCCGCCACTGAATTATCCCTTACATCCAATGTAAATCTCCCCAGCAGGTTAGGTAACTCTCGAGTACACCCAAAATACATCTTCCCTACATTTAGAGTACTCTCCCCTACAACCTAAGTACCTCAATTACACCACAAACTACCCCTCGTTTAATAACAATCCACGTCCTACCTTTCAATACAAACATATTTATACTAGCGATAAAAAATATTTTAATACTTCCTATTAGTCAGCTAATTCCTAAACCACCTAATAGGCCTACCCCCACACTCAACAAATTACCACACACGTTTTTCAACACCATTTTTATGCGCCGAAATGTCTATATATTTAATGCTAATTATCAAAGAAACCCGATCCACGTTCCTGTGGCATTTTGCATAAACCATTGTCACCTAATATGCCTGTAATCCCTCTATCAGGCTAATTCGTGTCTCAGTATTTACTCGTATTTAAGTAGCTGGTCTTAAGACAAAGTACGTATGGTGTTAATCCTTAACCAATTTGTTTAGGATTAGTTTGAAGTGGGGGTATAGTTCTCTGAAGAATAATTTAGTAGATAGGAAATGGTTTTTTTTTTTTTTTTTAGTTTCGTACTTTAAAAAATTTGGGCCAACTTGGAGTGTGTTTTGTGTATGATGTTGCTAGTGACAGTTTAATCTCGAGCTGGGTGGGGGGTGGGAGGGGGGTGGGGGTCACGTGGTACGACACCACAGGGGGTAGACTGGGGTTTGTCATGTTTGGACAGGGCTGGCAGCTGTCATAGTATTTGTGTGTGTCTGTGTGGGTGTGTGGGTGTGTATGTGTGGGTGGGTGTGCGTCTCTGTTTGTGTTTCTGTCTGTGTACTTGTGTGCGTGTGGTTATGTTGTGTCTATGTCAGTGTGGGTGTGTGTATGTGTGGGTGGGTGTGAGTCTGTGTTTCTGTCTGTGTGCTTGTGTGCATGTGTTTGTGTTTGTGTGTGTCTGTGTGTTTCTTTGCGCGTGTGTGTCTGTCTGTTCGTGTCTGCGTTTGTGTGTTTTGCTAAACACAAAAATATTTTTTTTACATCTAACGTAACTCCTACACCAGTGGTTCTTAACTTTTTATGAAAGTCTAGAACCCCACCAGTTATATTTGCGCATTCACCGAACCCTTCTTAATAGCTCTGACAAAATCGGATCGTTAATTATATGAGTCTGGTGTGTGTGTCTTTACCGCCGCCTAACCCTTGAGACTTACTCAAAGAACCCCTGGGGTTCGAGCGAACCCAGGTTAAGAATCACTGGTCAACGTATTCTTAGCTCTGAGAAACGGGAAGAAATTCCATTGTGGGAACAACAGCCTTGAACAATGCAGACCATTAGTTTGAACATGGTTTCCAATATGGCGGATGTTTGCATAGGGACTGAACTGTGACGTCAATTGTAAAAACCCGAATAGGGTTCCTTGCAAATGATGGCACGTGGGACGTAGAATATCCCTCCCTCCCTTCAACCCCACCGCCTATCAGAATAGCTGAAGTAAATTGAGAAATCCCAAACAAATAAGAGATTAAGTTTTCCTTTGGAACCTGACGGTCCATGGGGCAAATGAAGTAGAGTTGACAAGATTTTGTCACGCTCTGCCACCTTTACTTTCCCTAACGTCAGGACTCAGGGACGTCCTACTGACTCAATAACGAACCTCAGATATATATATATATATATATATATATATATATATATATATATATATATATATATATAGAGAGAGAGAGAGAGAGAGAGAGAGAGAGAGAGAGATAGAGAGAGAGAGAGAGAGAGAGATATATATATATATAGATATAGATATATATTATGTGTATAAATATGTATATATATATATATACATATTTATATACATAATATATATATATAAATATGTATATATATATATATATATATATATATATATATATATATATATATATATATATATATATACACCCCTGATTAATATTCCACTTACGATACCCCAACCAGACGAATACCCACTACAACATCAGACACCCATTCTTGAGTCACTTGTAGGATGACTCCCATAGCCCTCCCGCTGTTCTAATCAACAGTGCTCTCCCTTGAACAAAACACCGCTATCGACGGTCGTAAATTAAGACTGAGCCTACTCTCGATGGTCGTAAATTGTGCCTGCAGACGACCATAAATTATGGACTTCCCACCTGACGATCAGTATTAAGTCCTGACGATGTCCTTATAGCGCGTTAGATCTACCGGTGTTAAATTTTTCTTTTAAGTTCATTGGCGAGGTAATCGGTTTATAATAGATTTGTGTCAACAGGGGTATATTTTTTTCAATAAAGTGGTCGCTGGAGTAGTTAATAAATTATAAGGCAAGTCAATTTAGGATTAAAAGCAAGGTCCTTGATAAACTTAAGTCGTAAATTTCTAACAGAGGGCCTTGATTGATCGGGTCGTTGGGTGCAAGGGTATACGGCTAGACACGTTTCTTTTTTAAAAAGGTGACATTTATTTCAAAGACTACCGCAAACAGGCTATTTGTATACACAGTATTGGGAGGTATTGTTTTTTTTTTTTTATAAGTGTTCGAAAATGGACTATTCCAGAAATGTGTATGTTAGGTTGTTAGTAATATTGTAAAATCAGGTTTAAATTATTGCTAGAAATTAGCTTTAGGGCTATGGTAGGATTTTAGTTTTTTGATAGACATAAGGTTTAGGTTGAAAATAACTAAAAATATACTAGTTTATTTTTTTTAAAGAAATAACCTAACGCCCCCATTTCAGAAGATTCCATTCTTAACCAGACACTGGTATGGGATATAGCCTACTGACAAAAAAATTATAATCGTATCCACATGCGTGATCTGTTAAAGAAAGAATAACACCAAATTATTATGATGAGGGGAGTGGTGTCTATAAATAATGCCACATATTGAATCTGGGATAATTTGATACTTAATGACCCGAGGGTGTTACAAAATTTGTCGAAGGGAGGGGATGGGGTTTAGGGTTTAGCCATTACGTGATATCGTTTAACGAAATGGAATGTTGGAACCTTGAGTCACGGGGAGGTTTGGCTTAATGTGACATGGTGTGACGCAGAGCGGATCTAAGTGTGACGTGTTGTGACGGGGGTGGGTCTAGCTAAGTGTGACTGGGGTGGGTCTAGATAAGTGTGATAAGTGTGACGGGGGTGGGTCTAGCTAAGTGTGACTGGGGTGGGTCTAGATAAGTGTGATAAGTGTGACGGGGGTGGGTCTAGCTAAGTGTAACGGGGGTGGGTCCAGCTAAGTGTGACGTGTTGTGACGGAGGTGGGTCTAGCTAAGTGTGACGAGGGTGGGTCTAGCTAAGTGTAACGGGGGTGGGTCTAGCTAAGTGGGACGGGGGTGGGTCCAGCTAAGTGTGACGTGTTGTGACGGAGGTGGGTCTAGCTAAGTGTGACGGGGGTGGGTTCAGCTAAGTGTGACGTGTTAGACGGAGGTGGGTCTAGCTAAGTGTGACGGGGGTGGGTCTAGTTTAGTGTGACGCGTTATGAAAAGGGTGGGTCTAGCTAACTGTGACGGGGTGGGTCTAGCTAAGTGTGACGCGTTGTGACAGGGGGGGTCTATCTAAGTGTGACGTGTTGTGACGGGGTGGGTCTAGCTAAGTGTGACGTGTTGTGATGGGGTGGGTCCAGCTAAGTGTGACGTGTTGTGACGGAGGTGGGTCTAGCTAAGTGTGACGAGGGTGGGTCTAGCTAAGTGTAACGGGGGTTGGTCTAGCTAAGTGGGACGGGGGTGGGTCTAGCTAAGTGTGACGTGTTGTGATGGGGTGGGTCCAGCTAAGTGTGACGTGTTGTGACGGAGGTGGGTCTAGCTAAGTGTGACGAGGGTGGGTCTAGCTAAGTGTAACGGGGGTTGGTCTAGCTAAGTGGGACGGGGGTGGGTCCAGCTAAGTGTGACGTGTTGTGACGGAGGTGGGTCTAGCTAAGTGTGACGGGGGTGGGTTCAGCTAAGTGTGACGTGTTAGACGGAGGTGGGTCTAGCTAAGTGTGACGGGGGTGGGTCTAGTTTAGTGTGACGCGTTATGAAAAGGGTGGGTCTAGCTAACTGTGACAGGGGTGGGTCTAGCTAAGTGTGACGCGTTGTGACAGGGGGGGTCTATCTAAGTGTGACGTGTTGTGACGGGGTGGGTCTAGCTAAGTGTGACGTGTTGTGACAGGGGTGGGTCTAACAAAGTGTGACGTGTTGTGACAGGTAGGTTCAGGTTTGGTGACAAATTGTGACTGGGGGTGGGACTGACTTCCTGTGACAGGGGAGAGTTTTGTTTATAGTGTGACACGAAGTGACAAGGGTAGAGTCTAGTGTGACAGGTTGTGACACAAAATGAAAAGGGTAAAGTCTAACTTAGTGTGACAGATTGTGACAGAGTATTTAGCTGTGACGACCGACAACTCCTCTGTATAGTATAACATCACGTCACGGAACCACCTGTTATGGACTCCGTCTAACAATTTCTAAAACTTGTTTACAGACCGCCTATTCCCAACACCAATCTATCATACAACTATAAATAGCTGTCCCCGCGCCGTACCGAATGTGTCAGCCGTGCGTCTCGGAGTTTACGAAACGTTCCGGTCGTTGGATGATAAAATTCCTCTACATCAAGCGTCAGGGGCCTCGAGTCTGACATAGTGTTTACAAGGTAGAAAGGGGCGCAACGCAGCGGGGGAAACGGGTTGATTAAAATCTCATTTGTTGCATGCTATGGCGAGGTTTTACAATAAATTGTGTGTCATTTTTTGGGTAGATTAAAGTGCCGCCAGCAGGCGAGGTTTTACGGTAAATTGTGTGTCACTTTAGGGTGGATTAAAGCAGAGTTTCTTCCAGGCATCTCTTCGGGGGCTCCCCCCCCCCCCCGATCGACATGGAATGTATATAGAAAACATATACTTTTACCAGTATCCGCCGCCCCCCCCCCCCCCCGGAAAATGTTGACCGCCCTCCCTCCCCAAAAATATAATGTGCCCCCCCCCCCTCCGGAGAAAAACGTCTGGAAGAAACACTGGATTAAAGTGTCGCCAATGTATTACAGTAAATTTTGTGGCACTAGGGTAGATTAAAGTGCCGCTAACAGGCGAGGTTTTACAGCAAAAAAAATGTTTACTTTGATTAGCTTAAAATACAAATTTTTTTTCAGATCTTTTCCACCGTGTGATAAAGGGTGAGTCGCGCTTAACTTTCCGGATAGGCAGACACTAGTAAAAGTATATATTTTTTATAAAAATGATATTTTTTTTTTCATTTTATCCGGAGGGGGCGGTGGACATGTGGACATACCCCGTAAGAGCTGGGGTTGCAGTGCCCCCGTTGTTATTTCTTAAAGTGATCTAATAATTTATGTTACTCCAATATTCTATTTAAGTGTTATTAATAACCTATGTTGCCTCTAAGTTGGATTAAAGTGCCACTCATAACAAGCTATTTAATAAACTATACACGTTAATGGAGATATATTTTCGATGCTAGAAAAAGCGACCCACGCTTTTAAAATATACAATAAGTTTTTAAATAAAGAGAAAATAACTATTCTCTGAATTTTAGTTGTTCTTTTATTTAAGTTTTATTATCATTATTTTTGCTTGTTTAGAAGCTGGATTGTACATTCAATCGTTTACATTTTAGAAATGTGATTTATGTCCTTCAACGTAATTGTACACCTGCCTATTAGCTTAAAAAAAAGTTTTCTAAAAAAAAAGTAGACAAAGGAGGCGTAAAAAATAGTTGGAATTTCGAATTCTTCTTTTTTTCAAGATTAGATACTGATGGTTACTAATTCCCGTAATTTCTACCTTCTGTAAATTCAAGAGGGACAACTTAAGGAACTGTACTAAAAAGTCTTTTAAAATACAAAATAATTCAATTTTAATTACATTGTAAAGAAAAATTATTTATTTTGTTATATAAAAATGTGTATAAACAGTTTTTAACGATTCTTTGTATTTTGTCATAACTTATGAGTTAAAATATAATTGATTTTAATCTAATCTTAATAGAAAACTACAAGCTTTATTAAAAATACATATAGTACAACTGTGAGAATTATATTACTACTATTAATTAGTAATTTCCATTGACAATGACTAGCTGGTTCCGCAGGTCAGGAGTCATTGAAATTATTGTATTTCAACTATTTTAAAAAAAAAAAAAAAAAAAAAAAAAAAAAAAACATATTGTTCCAAATTTTTGATGCCAGAAAGCATATTTTTCAACCAAAATTATTTAGCATTTGTGTAACAAGTACAAAATTAATTCCGGTTTTATTAAGGCTAGAAATAGTCAAAGAAATAATTACTAGTGATATAATATTAATTTAGCAAACCCTTTTATTGTTAATTTTGATTAGTAGAGTCAGGGTGTTGTGGTGATTAAGAATGTTATATTATTTAATATAAATACAATACTACGTTATACACCATAGATCACTATTGTTTATTTTTATCATGGAAAACAATTGTTCTAACTTTTATTGTTTTATTCTCCCTGGCCATTCCGGTTGACTTCAAGGAGAGGTTGAGGGCAGTTATTGAAAATATTTGAGTTATCAAAATAATTTTAAACGACTTTTGAACGGTATATAATCCATACAAAAATATATAAATGGGTGTAATCAATGGCTCCCAAACGGCTTTAATTTTCACAAATGTAACTAAAATTGTATCGCTTGCATTATTTTTTAAACGATTTTTTTAAATTTGTTTGATTACATAGATGTTCATGCCTATTGGCCGTTGGCGATAGAAACAGAGTTGCCCCTTACATATGTGTATCCGGCATTCTTAAACAAATGCTTACGACACATACTTAAAATAAGATGGCCAGACAAAATATCAAATAAAGACCTGTGGCGATCTTTAAAGCAACAGCCAGTAGAGACAGCTGTCAAGGCCCGAAAATGGGGATGGATCGGACACACATTATGAAAGGAAAAAGAAAACATCGCAAGGCATGCTTTAGACTGGAATCCCCAGGGAAAAAGGAGGGTGGGCCGGCCAAGGAAGACATGGAGAAGAACGGTTGAAGAAGAGGCGAAAGCAGCTGGGCACACATGGGCACAGATAAAGGGGGCAGCCCAAAACCGAGTCCGATGGAGATGTGTGGTTGCAGCCCTTTGCTCCCCAGGGGCCACAAAGGAATGATGATGATGATATGTGCATCCAATCAAAGGTGGTTGGTCGTTTTTCAAACAACTGTACCCGTATATCCAATCGAAGGGGGTTTATCGATTTTCAAGCAGTTGTACCCGTAGCGTCATAATCGCTTCATTTTATGAGAAGAAGACAGTTTATGCATACAATTTTAATGAAGAAAAAAAATCGCTTTTTGTAACAAGCTAATATGTTTACAACATCAGAAGTTGGACTTCCAGAATATAGAAAAACATGTCTAACATATTTTGACTTAGTTTTGCACTTTAACAAAGTTAACCCAAATAATTGTTAAGGTTTCAACGGCCTTCAATATTGTGAATCAGGCGAAAATTCAAGGTAAACAGATTGGCATAATTCTGTCAATAGATTCCTGAGTTTAAATAAACGAATTTAAAAAATCCAAAACAACAAGAATAACCCACGTGACGTTTATAGCCAACCACGTAAAGCATGAACACGTGACATTTACGACCAATCGTGTAAACAAGCGGAATAAATTAGTTCTCAACAAGCTGAGACCAAGTTTAGAAATGGGGGAACAATGGTCCCTGGCCGATGTAGACTGAACTACGGTGAAGGACGACTGACAATTGTGCGTACATGTGCACCGATGGCTGCACACAACCTGCCGATAAGTGCGACGATAAACGTCTGGATAGGATAGTCTTGAAGACGTGATTTTAAAATAATGAACACTTGTGCTTGAATGCATGCTACGTGGGTGGGGGAAGTGTGGGGGGGGGGGGGAGGAACGTCTACAAAGAATATGCATAAATTTGGCTGCTTTTTTAAATCATGTTTGGTTTTAATAGCATTTTTTTATTATTAGTTGTTTTTATTTTTTTCGGAAAGCTATTTTCTGTAATAGGTCTATTTGTTTCGTCTGTTTTTGAAAATATTATTTTAAAAATGAAAAACATTCAATTAAATAAACGTATTAAAAATAAAAGTAACACCGAATCCAGTCTTATGAAAAAAATTTAAGGTTAGGCGTGGTTGGGCTGGTAACTCTTATGATTGCTAAACCGAAAAACCACCAGGTTCGAACCCACGGTCAGATGTGGTTCGACAGCTGAGGACAGCAACGCATCTAGGAGAGACAACACCAACATCAAATATGTGTTGCTAACACGGCATCACTGGGCGTATGACCTTCCAGTAAAGGTCACCGGTCAGGGTGCAAGAGTTCCTAGATGGACTTCACCGGCCACGTGTTCGTGACCTAGCCAAACCTGCTGTGGTCAGATATGGAGGGGGGGGGGGAGGGGGCCGCCGTGCGACACTTAGCCCTAGACACACTACTCTGTTGTGCCCCAACGACCCTATCCAGGGCTCAGGGATTTTTAAAATTATTTATGAAATATTTAAATCATTTTACCGAGTCCGCTGGTGCATACACTATACAACCAAATAGCCGAGTACTCCTCTCCAAGCCATGAACAGTAGAGTGAACGCCCCTGTAACAAATTATTCAGCCACCCTTTCATGCCCAGACGATGGTTAGATAATACATTTTCGTTAACTGGTCTCAGGGATGTCCGCCTGCTTTGAGCTATGTTTGACCTTCAGAGCTGAGTGGACTCAAGGACGGCCTACGGTACGAACTCGAGACTTCCGGGATTGCAGTCGTCCGTTCTACCATCCTACCAAACCGTTCCCATATCATGTTAATATTGAGACCAAAACATATTGCAAAATATTAATCTTAGTAAGCATATTTTATTTTTTATATTTACGTTAACAGCGGGTTGGATATTCTTTTCGGATAAATTAAAGTAAAACTGTTTCTCATAATTTTGTTGGAAAATTCCACAAAAATGGAATCTTCTGTAAAACGCAGTTTTAAGCTACGAAATAAACATTACTTCATAGTATCAATTGTTGGACAGTTTGGACTAGCGGTAAAGTCTAGACTGCTAACCTCGAAAGTGTCGTGTTCGAATCCAGGTTCAGATCAGAAAAACGTCCCTGAGTCCAACCAGCTTTAATGGGTACCAGTAGCGTAGCGAGGGGGGGGGGGGCGGGGGGGACGGGACATATGTCCCCGGGCGCCGAGCTTAGGGGGCGCCAAAATGGGTTGGAAAAATAAATTGAAAGATTGAGGGGGGTGCAAATCGAAAGTTTGAGGGGGGGGTGCAAATCGAAATCTCGAGGGGGGTGCAAATCGAAAAGTTTGTCCCCGGGCACCGGGTAGGGTCGCTACGCCTCTGATGGGTACCTAACTCATGTTAGGTAAAGTAAAGGCGGCTGGGCATAGTACTGACACCACTATCCTTTTATATGCCGAGGTCATAAAAACAAGTGAACTCTACTTCACTTGCCCCATGAACCGTCAGGTTCGAAAAAGAAACTCTAACGCTAACCCTAAAATAACCCAAGGTCTTGTCGTAGCCCTAAACCTAACTCAAAATCTAAAACTAACCAGAAATTTAAAATCTTAATAATAACCTACCACCTACTTTATTTGGTAGAGCCAATGGTCGGACAATGCCAAAAAAAATTATCTACAAAATGTAATAACATCGGTTACCTTAATACCGGTACAGTCTTTCTATTTCCTAGTTGTGCATGATCAGTAACCTAACCAAAAATGTTTGTATGTTGACGTGTCTATCCCACTTCCTGTCAGAAGACAGAGAACCCGAGTATGTGGACAATAGTCAACACTTGAACACATTTCTTGGAGCGGAGGTTCTTTGTGATAAGGTCCCCGACTTCATGGAAACCACAGTCGCAGGCGTCTTATCAGTCGTCACGGCAAGGGTGTCTGGTGTGTGGGGGACATGTTGTGTGGGGGACATGTTGTGTGGGGGACCTGATGTGTGTGGGACCTGGTGTGTGTGGGACCTGTTGTGTGTGGGGGACCTGTTGTGTGTGGGACCTGGTGTGTGAGGGACCTGGTGTGTGGGGGACCTGATGTGTGTGGGACCTGTTGTGTGTGGGACCTGTTGTGTGTGGGACCTGCTGTGTGTGGGACCTGTTGTGTGTGGGACCTGTTGTGTGGGGGACCTGTTGTGTGGGGGACCTGATGTGTGTGGGACCTGTTGTGTGTGGGACCTGCTGTGTGTGGGACCTGCTGTGTGTGGGACCTGCTGTGTGTGGGACCTGCTGTGTGTGGGACCTGCTGTATGTGGGACCTGATGTGTGGGGGACCTGATGTGTGTGGGACCTACTGTGTGTGGCCTTTGCTGCACAAAATCAAAGTATCGTTTTTTTTTACATACGAGTCGTAAATATTAATAGTAGGGGCCCTTTGCTGCTACTGTTAATTTTATTTAAATGGCGTAGTTAATTTGGTGATTAGTTATGATGGCAAATGAAGTAGAGTTCATATGTTTCAATGACGTCGGCATACAGGCGAATAATGTGGTTAGCACTCTGCTGAGTTTCCCTAACGTGAGTAAGAAGTTTTGCGCTCTACTGTTATGCCACGTTTTCCCCCATTTCGAATAGATACCTATAAGAAAACATGCCTGTTGTTGTTTTATTTATTTATTTGCCTAGGCATTTTGTTTCCTAAAAATAATACTTTAATTAAGGTTAACAAAAAGTTAATCCCCTAAATGTTCGTACTACTTATATCGGCTCATCTAAAAAAAATGTTAACTGTCTAAATCAAACTTTTTTATAATATCTAGATCTAGATCTTGTAGTTTGTTTGTTCTTTTAAATTTCGCGAATTCGCGAACGGTAAAAATTCAGCTACCGCAGGTAACAAGTGGTGCCGCCTGCGCTTTCTGCTGTTGTTTTTTTTTTAAACAATTATCTTCAACTGGGAGCAAATGGTCGATTTTAGTGTTGATTTTGTAGATTTTGTAGGTCCATAAGCTCTCTATTGTAGAGTTAGGATTTTGTATTATGTGTAGGTCCATAAGCTCTCTATTGTAGAGTTAGGATTTTGTATTATGTGTAGGTCCATAAGCTCTCTATTGTAGAGTTAGGATTTTGTATTATGTGTAGGCCCATAAGCTCTCTATTGTAGAGTTAGGATTTTGTATTATGTGTAGGCCCATAAGCTCTCTATTGTAGAGTTAGGATTTTGTATTATGTGTAGGTCCATAAGCTTTCTATTGTAGAGTTAGGATTTTGTATTATGTGTAGGCCCATAAGCTCTCTATTGTAGAGTTAGGATTTTGTATTATGTGTAGGCCCATTAGCTCTCTATTGTAGAGTTAGGATTTTGTATTATGTGTAGGTCCATAAGCTCTCTATTGTAGAGTTAGGATTTTGTATTATGTGTAGGTCCATAAGCTCTCTATTGTAGAGTTAGGATTTTGTATTATGTGTAGGCCCATAAGCTCTCTATTGTAGAGTTAGGATTTTGTATTATGTGTAGGCCCATAAGCTCTCTATTGTAGAGTTAGGATTTTGTATTATGTGTAGGCCCATAAGCTCTCTATTGTAGAGTTAGGATTTTGTATTATGTGTAGGCCCATAAGCTCTCTATTGTAGAGTTAGGATTTTGTATTATGTGTAGGCCCATAAGCTCTCTATTGTAGAGTTAGGATTTTGTATTATGTGTAGGCCCATAAACTCTCTAGTGTAGATTTAGGATTTTGTATTATGTGTAGGTCCATAAACTCTCTATTGTATGTAGAATTTTGATTTTTAACTGTTGCATAATTGTAAAAATTCTTACCTAACCTAAAGACTTGCCCACGAAAGTAATTCAGCCTTACTAATATTGTACATATGTTAACTAGTCTTACACAAAGATATTTATTTTAGCTAGCTTTATTCTCTTAATCCCATCTCTAGCCTGAGTTCTGATCTAATCCTTGATTCTGTCACTAAGACTAAGGAGTATGGTGTCACCCCTATTCTTGATGGGATCGCCATGTGCTCAGTGTTTCTTCCAGACTTTTTTTTCTCCGGGGGTGCACTTGAAATTTTCGAAAGGGGGGAGGGGGGCGGACAACAATTTCCGGGGGGGGGGGGGGGCGGACACTGTCAAAAGTATATATTTCCTATATAAATTCTATTTCGTTCGGGGGGCGGTAGACTTTCTTCGGGGAGGGCGGTGCCCCCCCCCCCCCCGAAGAGATGCCTGGGAGAAACTCTGCATGTGCTTAATTGTGTATATAACGACAATAAGCAATTTTTAAAAAAAATTATTTTAAAAAAAAGCTTTTCTAATTAAAATAGTTATTTTGTTTTGGTCTCACCCCTTCAATGATATCACCCGATACGGTCCGCATCCCACGCCCCTACACAAGAGGGTAGTTAAGAGGGTGGGATTGTAGGAGTATTGAGTAGATTTCACATACACACCTACTTCCTTAATCATCAATAGCTACACATTAATAGGCCCAACCTCTTCGTTCCAGTGGCGTAGGCAGGGGGGTTAGGGGGGGGGTCATAACCCCCCCCCCATAGACCCCTCGGTATATATATATAAAGTATGAGGGGGTGCTAATCGAAAGTTTGAGGGGGGGGGGGTGCAAATCGAAAGTTTGAGGGGGGGGTGCAAATCGAAAGTTTGAGGGGTGGTGCAAATCGAAAGTTTGAGGGGGATTGTCCCCGGGTAAAAATTGGAAACCCCCCCCCCCCTTGAGACGATCCTGGCTACGCCACTGATTCGTTCTAATAAATTCGAGAATGACTAAAATAATGTAAATGTCTACTCCTTATAAGTAATCTCAACTGTATGGTAAATCATGGTACGCCCAATGTTAATAAACACCATTAACGATCTTCCACAAACTTTTCTCGGAAGTGACTACAACGCTACAGCAAACCAATCTGACCAATCGGATAGCGCGTGTTCATTCCCCATTGGTCACAACAATCTACGCACCTTGTTTACAAAAACTTCACAGTAAACTCTCCTTGTGTGGAGGGAATAAAATTAGCCGGGTTTTAACGTGCGCGGTCTAAACACCGCCTGCAGTTTTTTGGTACAGGCGGCCATGTTGGTGTATGTCACGTGATGTTGCACAGAGTGGCGTGGCGGGTGTTTGGTTTGTGTTATTTCCGTTGAATGAGTGTGTTGGAGTGGGGTAGGTGGGCAGGGCTGGAGTCCGGAAGGGGAGTGGGGGTGCGGAATTATATTAGGTGCTGATTGATAGGCGGCTGCTTTTTATTAACACTGCCAAAATGGTAATATTTCCAACTTTGCCAAGAATTTTTTTTTTAAATATTTAGAAAACAAATTCTCTGATAATTTTTTTGTATTGTGTATAGTTGGGGGCCACAGATACCTATTTGTACGGCTGTATAGACCAATGTTTCTTCCAGGCATTTCTTCGGGGAAGAAAGTCTACCGCCCCCCCACCCCACCCCCCTTCCGAACGAAATGGAATTTATATAGAAAATATATACTTTTAACTGTGTTAGCCCCCCCCCCCCCCCGGAAATTTTAGTGCCCCGCCCCCTCCCGAACGAAATGGAATTTATAGGAAATTTTAGTGCCCCCCCTCCCCCCGCCGGAGAAAAAGGTCTGGTAGAAACAAGAAACACTGGTATAGACCAAGAACTGTAATTAAATCTTTAAATCTGTATTGCTGATGACTGGGTTAAAAGATTACATCGTAAAATGGGGTGAGACAAGGTTGAGGTATTACATGTTATGCAAAGCCCATGTGGGCCAGTGTTTGAAAACTTTAATATTTACTTTTATTTGTGTTAATCTTGGAATTTAAAAATATATTGTCACCAGATATTAGACCACCCGTACTGAAAGAGAAAGGGGGGGGGGGGGGGTAATTAACAGGTATGTTATTCTAACTTGACACCGGAAGAGTCCCCGGTGTAACGTCAGATTTACACCGAGCTAGGCATGACATGACGTGAATGGGGTTGTATGCCGATGCTAATTGGTTAATCATGATATGCATTACAATACATTTCATTTTTTTGTATCTTTATATTTCTAATTCTGTAATGTGTGTACGTGTCCTTCATACGACATGTTGACATTGCAATCCTTATAAACTCTAAATTCCGTTATTGATTATTTTTTTAGTTTGTTGTGTTGATTCATTCAAAGTCCTGATATTTTGTTTTGTTTTTTCTTCTCTTCATTTCGCTATTTCAATGCCGTTGAATGTCTTTTATTGACATAAACTAATACGTTTCTTGATGTTAATTTACCACCAATTCAAACACAAGTGCTTGGAAATGTCGGTTTATATCACATGTTAATGTTTAAATAATGTTTTAAAATGGGATTGTGTGGTGGAGGGGTAGATCACTCGAATCATCACACGGTTGGGGGGGGTAGACTTTCTTCGGGGGAGGGACGACGACAACCCCTCTCTCTTTCCTCCCTCCCCCCCCCCCCCCCAAAAAAAAAGATGTCTGGAACAAACTCTGTGAGTCTTCAGTTCAGTGCCCGATTGCAAATTTAATTTGGAACGCTTGACGTCCTTAGTTATACTTGGGGCGGCGTGGTATAGCGGTAGAACACGTGCTGTCTAGGTTGAATGTCACGAGTTCGGATCCGTAAGACGTCCCTGGAGTAAACAGCCCCTCGAGTCAGAACCAGGGGGTGGATAGAGTGGCTGGGAAAGCAAAAGTCTGGGTAAAATCCCACGGGTCTAGTGGCTTGGGGTGAGAGAAATGTGGTAACCCACGGGTCTAGCGTCTGGGGGTGAGAGAAATGTGGTAACCCACGGGACTAGCGGCTGGGGGTGAGAGAAATGTGGTAACCCACGGGTCTAGTGGCTAGGATGAGAGAAATGTGGTAACCCACGGGTCTAGTGGCTGGTAACATGGGTGAGAGAAATGTGGTAACCCACGTGTCTAGCTGGTAACATGGGTGAGAGAAATGTAGATATCCTTGAGTCTCACTCCTGTTCGGGCATAGTGCTGACCCCCATTGACCACAGAAACAGGTGAACTCTACTTCCCTTGCCCCATGGATCGTCTGGTTAAGGAATGAAATACACCTGAGTTTGGTTAAAATTTCAGTTTAGTTTAAGGACTATGAAAACAAGAAGAGAGATATGGCAACACATATAGTATGGTGTCTTGTACCTAAGCCAACAGTTTTAGAACTAGGAAAACTAACCGGTTTATTTACCAGAAGAAAGCTGTAAGATCAATAATATGGTTCTTTTGTCTAATCCAACAGTAATGTAAGCTAGCCATTTAATATGAAAATAGACTAATGGCTGATTAACCAATTAACCTAATTGTCAACTGTCCATGACATACCAGTTAAGACACCCACACAAAAAAAAAGATGCAGTACTGTAAGTTAAATCGCGTTGTATTTTAAAGTTTCATTTTTTCCCGTAAACCTTGAAAATCACTGCATTCTATAATACATCGATAAATCAATATCAGCTTTTAAATGGAACAATTTTTTTATTAAAACAATTAATCGCACCCTGACTGTCGGTTTTCAAAGTGAAGAGTTTTTTGCCAAAAAATAACAATAAATCCCCTGAGTTACGAAAAAAACAAAACAGCATACCGGAAATAGTTTCACCTTGGGGGTCTATTATTTTTTACTGCTAGTCATTTTAGACGTCATTTCTCCGCGGAGCGCTGTCTTTTAGATGTTTAACATTCCTCAGACCACCCCCTGTTACTTCGCGGAGCGGAACTCGAATTTCACTGTGGATCTAAAATATGATAAATGAGAAATGTCATTGAAAATCAATAAACCAATTAGATTAAAAGACACACAATCGTCGTGTCAATAGATAATCCTTGTTTGTCTATTTTCACTCCCTAAAATGAGAGAAGGGACTACCGGTACTTGTTCTGTTCAATGAACAGGATCTAGTTCATCGAGCTCCACACGAAGATAGCACAGCATTTGTTTTTCTTTTTTCACCTCTTAGCAAATGCTGACTACTTTAAATTTCGTCGCATTTTCGAGTGGTCTGTTTCTATCGTGTGTGTGCATGTGTGTTTGGGTGGCTGGGGTGGGGGGGGCTACAGAAAATTACCCAGAGGCGTAGCGACCCTTACCGGCGCCCGGGGACAAACTTTTCGATTTGCACCCCCCACTCAAGATTTCGATTTGCACCCCCCTCAAACATTCGATTTGCACCCCCCCCCCCCCCCTCAAACTTTCGATTTGCACCCCCCCCCCCCCTCAAGATTTCGATTTGCACCCCCCACCCTCAAACTTTCGATTTGCACCCCCCCTCAACCTTTCAATTTATTCTTCCAACCCATTTTGGTGCCCCTAAGGTCGGCGCCCGGGAACATATGTCCCCCCGCCCCCCCCCCCCTCGCTACGCTACTGAAATTACCCTCCTCCCCACCTTTAAGCCAGGTTTACGCCTACGCCACTTATTATATTTTAACATGTGATGATATGTTCTTACATTTTACGTGTTGCTGTGCCTATGATCTTTAAAGTTATCTTTTAGTACTTTTTATCTTGTCCTCCTTCGTTCTCGATTGTATTGTTGGAAGGGATTTCCAAACCAAAACTATTAAGTACTCCGTGTATAAGGTTTCTATGAGACATTTAGCTCAGTAGGTGGAATTTGAAATTTTCGGATAGGGAAATGATTAATGTGTATTATAGATTCATTTTTGTACTATTTAGTCTGAATATTCTATATGTTAGGACGATCCTACCAATAGGTCAACCATGATTATTCTATAATGGGGTCATCCATAAATGACGTCACGCTTTTTTTGACAATTTTTACCCCCCCCCCCCTCCCCTCCGTCACACATCGTCACAAAAAGCCAGACCACCCCACCCCCGCACCCTAAAATGACGTCACACCTCAGCCTACAACCCCCCTCAAAATTGCAGTTGAATTTTTTTTAAACATCGATATTTTTCCAAAATCTTGTCTGAACTCGGTCAAAATAGAGTATTTTAATCAATTCCTATTACAATTTATTAAAACAGTTTTCTAGAACGCGAAATAACGTCTAAAATTCGTTTTCTAACATTGCTTTTTTATAATGCAAAAGTGTGACGTCGCACCATCTCAACCCCCCCCCCCCCTCCCCCCTCATCACATACCGTCAAAAAATTACGGATCCCCCCCTCCCCCCTACGAGTGTGACGTCATTTATGGACGACCCCCCAATGCTTTAGTGGTTATCTAACAAAATGTACAGTTGGGTGGAATCAGGGTTGTGGTACGAACTCAGGTACGGGATCCGAATTCACGACTTCGTGTTAAAGTTATTATTTTTCAATTTTTTTTAAACCAGTGTTGCTTTTAAAACATCATTTGCAATTAAATATACCACCCGCATTTTTTAACTACATAAGACATTTCTTAGAGAAAGGTGTGTAAGCACTTATTTTAGCTGTGAGCAACACTTGATTAACGCAAATTCCTTTATATTCAACTTTACAGCTAGGAGATTTCACACTATCCGAAGAATTCCTTTTATTATTACAAGCTTTTATTTAACTCACTTCCTCTGTCGTCAGTCGTCAGTCGTCAGTCTAGACGGAAACGCAGGAGTGAAAATTCGGACAGTTCTACTTGACCGACACGATTCACAGTTGGCACGTGGGTCAAGACATGAAGACAATGCAATCTGAATCTAAATTTGACTTAATTGGATGCCTAATTAATTTTTTATGAATTAATTAAAATTTGGACCGAATTAGTAGGCATGTCTAGCCAACCACACCACACGCGTCATCACCTTCAATAGCTGCGCCATCACGTAATGGCTGCGTTCAAAAACCATTGCGCGCCTACTGAACGTGATGTTCAGTAGGCGCGCAATGGTTTTTAGTCATGTAACTCTATTGTAAATAAAACATGTAAAGTACTGAAAAAAAAATTCATAAAAAACGTTTTAATAACAAGCTTTTATGTAATGATGCACTAAAAAGTAGAAAATAAATTATAGACTACTATTTAAATAACTATAAAGAAAAGCGTGGGTGTCTTCCTTAACATTAGTAAAGGTATCCAATAGATACTAAAGTGACCCACGCTTTTCTTTATAGTTATTTAAATAGTAGTCTATAATTTATTTTCTACTTTTTAGTGCATCATTACATAAAAGCTTGTTATTAAAACGTTTTTTATGAATTTTTTTTCTTTGGTGCGACCGAATCATTACTCTCGATGTAGCTTAATTCCCTTTATTTTGATTTTTTTTAATAATTTGATTTAATTTTAAAAAATTTAAATATACAGAAAATCGAAAACAAAATTTGTTTTCAGATTTTTAAAATTATAAGTAGTATTCAATATTTTAATAATATTTTAGTTGATTAATTTTATTTAATAATTACGGAATTTTGTAATTTTAAAACCCATACATGTTTACATTAATTTTACTCTCTTAAGAAATTAGCACCAATTATTTTCATCCTAATTTATTGGTATGTCAATTATCTAGAGACTTGAAGAAACTTCAAGTTGAATCAAATATATAATTAGTTAAAAACACAAATAGTACAGTAATGACGCCGATGTATTATATGTGCGTGTTTTTTTAAAAGTAACTTTTTTTATTTAAATGTAGGTCGGATTTTCTGGGCCCACCACCCCCTAACCTCCGTGACTGGCCACGAGTATTTTCAAATTCCCGATCTCGAACTAGTCAGTAGGACGTCCTTGAGTCCACCCAGCTCTAATGGGTACCTGTCTCACGTTGGAGAAGGTAAAGCCGCTTGGACAGTGCTGACCCATTTATTCCTCTCATATGCCAAGGTCACAGAAACAGATGAATTCTACTTGATCTGCATTATTTAACCATCGAGTCCGAAAACGCCCCCCCCCCCCACACACACACTTCTATCTAAACCTGTAGCGTCTCCAGACTAACATTTGGGGTGAGGAACTAAAAAACTTAGCGGCGCTTCCTCCAATCTTCACCCCACTCTAGTTTTTTCTTTAATCTAAATTTTTTCTTACATCAATGAAAATGCTCTGGTTCTGAATCAAAATTCGTCTGGAAATTAGTATAGGCCTATTTCAATTATATGGCCAAAAAAAAATACTATTAAAAATAATTTAAATAAATATAAGTAAAAAACGTTTTAATAACAAGCTTTTATATAATAATGCACTAAAAAGGAGAAAATAAATGTTTCTTTAAATATATAATAATACACTACTAATTGAATAACTATAAAGAAAAGCGTGGGTCTTTTTATTACCTATTAAATACTTTACTAATATTTAGTAAGAGACCCATGCTTATTGTCTTGACCCACGTGCCAACTTTGAACCGAATCTATCAGTTGAAGTGCACGAAATTTCGCGCGGGCGTTTCGATCTATACAGACAGACCGACAAAAACACTGTCGACAGACAGAGAAAGAAAGTTAAATAAAAGCTTGTAATAAAAGCTTGTAAATAGGATTAAATATAGACAAATAATCGCATACAAGGGAGACTAGCAAATATCACAACATTGCTTGCAACGAAATTTCGCTGTGGGTGTTTCCAAAGTTTCTTCCATGCAGCT
>NW_026733603.1:0-26914 GCF_028476545.2 Physella acuta
ATAGACCCCTCTCTCCACCCCACCACACTTTATACCACTGCCCTATTAGACCCCTCTCTCCACCCCACCACACTTTATACCACTGCCCTATTAGACCCCTCCTCTCCAATCCACCACAACTTTATACCACTGCCCTATTAGACCCTCTCTCCACCCAGTGTTAACTGCCCTATTTGACCCCTCTCCACCCCACCACACTTTATACCACTGCCCTATTAGACCCCCCTCTCCCACCCCCACCACACTTTATACCACTGCCCTATTAGAACCCTCTCTCCACCCCATCACACTTTATACCACTGCCCTATTTGACCTCTCTCAATCCACCAAACTTTTATACCACTGCCCTACTCGTCCAATCTGACCCCTGCTTGTTTTCAATCCCCGAAATATCGCTGAAATCCCCATCACATGATAGGCCACGTGATTCCCTGACATGCGCAGATGGGCCGGTGAAGATTCCTGATTGAGCCGAGCCCTGTGAAGTGCCAGAGTGAAAGGACGACGCCGAGACCTGGAAGAGATTTGAATTTCCCCTGAATGGGGGCCGATGGAGAGCGTTGATCTAGAAAACTGAAACATCTCACACGTTCGCCAGATGCAGGGGACAATTTACATTTAAAACGTCCAAACATTTCGAGGTGTCAGAAGATTTTTTCTCTCTCGCGACTGGCCTCTGATAGGACACATCAAGTTTATTTTTATCTGAAGAGACGTCTGATCTACTTATATAACTATGCCACGCATCTATACTCACGGATAGACAACAGAGTTAAAGAAATTCGGCAATATAATTATTTATTTACCTGATAGTTGCGTACACAACAGAGGCGTAGCGACCCCTTCCCGGCGCCCGGGGACAAGCCCCCCCCCCCCCCCCCTTTGACTTTCGATTTGCACCCCCCCCCCCCCACCCCCCCTCAAACTGCAAAAATGTAGCTAAATTGACATTTTAATTTGTATTTACAACCCATTTTGGCGCCCCCCTAAGGTCGGCGCCCGGGGACATATGTCCCCCCCCACCTGCCCCCCCCCCCCCCCCCCCCCCCATCGCTACGCCTCTGGTACAAAACGAACATAATTTGCATCAGAAAAATTACTTACAAGACGATTTTACATCGGACTAAGATCATCATCTTAAGATTCATTTAATTTTAAACACGATCCAGTTCGTATTAGAGTTTGTTTGTTTTTTTAAATTATGTTTATATCTTCGTGTGTTCTTGAGGCATTAGATGTTTCCTCGATCAGTAACTTGGTAATGTGTTTTTGTACAATAGCTGGATTTCGTTCTTACGCTTGTCAATTTGTGCAATTCAGATTTTATTGGAAAATTTGATTAGCGATTTTAGTGGACTACCTATTTGACTGTTGCGATGCGAGTTGGACTTTAAAATTTACTTGGGAGTTACAAGCTGATGTGACAATTGACTTGACAGTTACGAGTTAACGTAACAATTTACTTGACATTCACGTTGACTTGACAAGTAACATGTCAAATACGAATTGAAATAACAGTTTACTTGACAGTACGAAAAATGTTGAATTTACTATTTTCTTGACAGAGAAATGTTGACTTGACAATTTCCTTGACAGAGAAATGTTGACTTGACAATTTACTTGACAGAGAACGTTGACTTGACAATTTACTTGACAGAAATGTTGACTTGACAATTTACTTGACAGAGAAATGTTGACTTGACAATTTAGTTGACAGAGAAATGTTGACTCGACAATTTACTTGACAGAGAAATGTTGACTCGACAATTTACTTGACAGAGAAATGTTGACTTGACAATTTAC
Organism: Physella acuta; assembly: GCF_028476545.2. NCBI lineage: Eukaryota > Metazoa > Mollusca > Gastropoda > Physidae > Physella > Physella acuta. Next base: position 1,804 of record NW_026733603.1, read on the forward strand.
TTGACAGAGAAATGTTGACTCGACAATTTACTTGACAGAGAAATGTTGACTTGACAATTTACATGCCATTTGTGAAGCCTCTCCGTTACAGGCCCGCGATGGCTGGGCTTTGAAAATGTAAATTCGCCGTTGTCTATTGAATGTAAAATGCCTCCAGCTTAATTTGTTTATTCCGGGCGATTGATCTCCCCTGTCTATGCTGGTGAAATCAATGGGAGGTAACCGTGTGTGTTTGTGTGAGTGTGTGTGTGTGAGTTGAAAAAAGGGGTGGGGGTGGGTTGATGTAACAATTGTTTCAATGGCTTCGGGTTTGCCACGTTGATCATATATCAAGCCCATGAAACCGTTAATCATACAATACAACGGTAGCGTATAACACAGTGAGCCTCTATGACACCGTTACCTTTATACGAGTAAGCGCACGGAAATGTATAAGTTGGCTGTGACTATGTGACAAGCTTCACTACATCGATGTTTTTCCAGTGTTCAAGACATTAATAATTACATAATTTACTTTATTAATTTACAAAAAGAAAAGAAAAATTAAAAAAAAAATATATATATATAAAATAAATTAAAATTAAAAAAAAAAATAATAATAATTACATAATTTAAAAAAAAATAATAATTACTTACATAATCATACTAGTAACTAGTCTGACCAGTTGATTTACATCTCTATTTAACAAGCCAGGCAATCTTTTTAAAGAAAATTAATTTACAATCTTTACACAAAAAAATAACAAAAAGGTGAGATAGAATCAATAAGCAAATAAATTACGCATTAACCGAATAATTTTTACATTAATAAGGTCTCTAAAACACGTTAATTTTTTAATTCCTGTAGCCTATGTTTAAGGCTAAAAAAAATGTCCAATCAATTTTAATATTTCAATGATTTGGCCTGTTTTTGCTTCAACAAATTGTTTTCAAAATCGTAAGATTATGTTTTAAAAAAAATTAAACTCAGGCATAATGATCCGCCACCAGCTCGGCTTGTGTGTGCATATTTTGGTCAGTCAATGGTCAGTCAGTTGGTCTATACATGGTCAGTCCAGTGGTCAGCTAATGGTCAACACTGTAGCATCCATTTTCCCAATGAACAAAGCGTATGGGCTGGTCTATTGCTAATTAATTTAGCTGGTCCATATAGAATCCATTAAGGGGGCTGCAACTAATACAGGAAGCTTATAGCTAATCCATTCATTTAACTTATAGCTAATCCATTCATCTGGCATATAGCTAGTTCATTCATCAGGTCTATAACTAATCCATTCATATGGTCTAGAGATAATCCATTCATCCGGCTTATAGCTAATCCATTATGCTGGCTTATAGCTAATCCACTCAGTTAAGATATAGCTAATCCCTTCATCTGGTTTATAGCTAATCCATTATGGCGGCTTAGAGCTAACCCATTCATCTGGCATATAGTTAGCTCATTCATCAGGGCTATAACTAATCCATTCATCTGGTCTAGAGGTAATCCATTCATCTGGTCTTGAGATAATCCATTCATTTGGCATGTAGCTAATCCATTCACCTAGCCTATGACTAATCCATTAATCCGGCCTATAGCTAATCCATTAATCTGACATAGCTAATCCATTCATCTAACGTCTAAGAAACGACAACCGCTACAATACTGGGGCTGACACCTTATGAAAGATGTATAACCCAGTGATGTATCGATCATTTCGGTATTTTATATACAAACTATTGATTCGTGTCCATCATGTTTCAGCTGCATGGGGGGGGGGGGGGGGGGGGGGTAGTCCGCCAGCATGTGTGTAAGTCTGTAAGTGTAATGTGGTCAGATCATGTAGGCATGTAAGTGTAATTTAGTCAGATCATGCAAACATAATGCAGTCAAATAATGGTATTGCATTGTCAAAGTAAATGTAAGAGTAAATGTACGTGCGACGTGATAGGTTAGTGTACGTCTGTATGTGTAGCAATGTAAGCGTATACTATGTAAGCACATTCGATTCAATATTTTAAAAAAATATGTAATCCGATTTTTTTAAAGGAACGCGATCTAAAACAAGTTAATCTAATCAATTATGCAACAATAACAAAATTACTCTTAATAAAATGCTCATGTCTCTTTAGCATCGTATTTGTCCTAAAAATTAATTATCGCTAATGTTACACGTCTTTTTACCGGGCTAGCCTCATCAATGCCGGGATTACTTTCATTGACGTCTGCGTGGCTTTATTAAAAAAAAATCCCAATCAGTTACGTCTAGACTGACCTAATTCCTGGCCATCGACCTAGTTGACTGACAGCTGACTCAATGCGAATTTCTTTACATCTCGCTAGGAACAGGCTGGCACCGAGCTAGGTGCCGAGTGCTTGAAGCAGCAGAGGGACAAGCCCTGGAGAAGTGGGGGCAGGTCTTTAACCCTCAAAACCCACCCCCCGGGGGTCTTTGAGCTAACACTACACATAGAATGGTGTCAGAAATTTGAAATAAAAAGGGTCATATTTCAGATGTAATTGGGACAGGATCTAATTCACAGTAATGACGTTTTCACTCCATACACAAATGTCAATTTGATGACATTCCTACTTCAGACACAAATGTCACTTTAATGACATTCCCACTTCAGACAAAGATGTCATTTTAATGACATTCCCACATCAGACAAAGATGTCATTTTAATGACATTCCCACTTCAAAGATCTGGACATTAACACGCTGATAAATATATCAGGAAATTTATCAATTCCGTAAGGAAAACCTCCTTTCCTTCCCTCAGCTGCTAACGGCACTAATTTTAAAAACTACACCGACCCGAAAACAATGAAAGCAGAACTTTTAACCCCCACCCTCCTGTGTCAGACCCTAGTCCCCACACCCCGTTTCAGTTACTTACCAATTACCTAACCGACCAATCTTTGCCGCAGATTCAATTACAACTTTATTTATTAGATTCATTTCTGAGTGATTGCAAAAAAATTAATAAAATAAAATAAACAGGAGCATCCCCATTGGGCGCTAATCAAACGCCCACACCCAATGGGCGCTAATCAAACGCCCACACGATCAGCACATCGTGTGTGAACTGGGATATGGACAGAACGTTTGCGTTTGTGATCGTGATCTGTTCCCTGTCAATGGGAACATACGATGGAACCTGATCGAAAAAATCATAAATCGTGGATTGAATGATGGATGCTGGCTATCATTGGGCTTATAGAGAGGATTCTGTCGCGTAATGTAAAGCCTAAAGCACGCCCATGTAACTGAAGTATGATTCTACATCGAGATAAATCAGGACAACTGTATGGTTTTCATTGCGGAGATAAAATTTGATAAATAATAACTTTCGGAGAGAGGGAATGGGTGTGTAGGATGGAATGGGTGTGTGGGAGGGAATGGGTGTGTGGGAGGGAACAGGTGCGTGGGAGGGAATAGGTGTGTGGGAGGGTTAATGTACCAGAGTCGAACATAGGTGAGTAAACTGACTCAAAGCATGGGAAGTAACCCATACACAATATGGGAACTAACCCATAAACAATATAGGAAGTAACCCATATACAATATGGGAACTAACCCATACACAATATGGGAACTAACCCATATACAATATGTAAAATAATGTAATACACAATATGAAATACACAATATGGGAACAAAGACATATAGTGTGAGAACACACACCAACACAATAAGTGGAAAAAAACCACAGACACCATACGGGCACCTAAAACTGCTTTTTTTCTAACGGTCCAAACTTTATCTCAATTATCGATTACTTTCTAAATCTCAAGTGTAAGCGGGTTTTTTTTTCTCTCCCCGCAAGTGAACAATCAATGGTCAGTTCACCAAAGCCAGCGTTCACTGCCGGTTCTAATACGTCAGGTAATGGGGTGTCTGCTTAGCAACACAACATCACAGAAAACAACACCACCGCAGCCGGCAACGTGTGGGATAACAACACCGTAGACTCAATATCACAACGTTACTATAGTACAAGATTATCAGGTGACACATCACGACAGAACATTAAACAATACGTCATGAACACGACACAACACATCACCAACACGGCATAGAGCTAATACATCATCAACACAACATAAAAAAATGCATCATCAACACACACAATACATCACAAACACAACATTAAACGAAACATCATCTATGCAACATCAAACAATAAGTCATCAACACAACATTAAATAATACATCAACAACACAATATCAAACAATACATCATCAACACAACATAAACTAATGCATCACCAATACAACTTTAAATAAAACATCACCTATACAACATAAAAAAACCATCACCATACAATATCAAACAATACATCATCAACACAACATAAACCAATACATCAACAACACAACTTTAAATAAAACATCACCTATACAACATCAAACAAAACATCACCAACACAATATCAAACAATACATCACCCACACAACATCAAAGCCTCGCTACGACACATCGAAACACAACGTTGAGAGATCACCCCGGCAACAAAGCACCACAGTATCACTACAATACCTCATCAAACTGCATCACCACCACAAAACACATCATAACGATAAACATTATCACTACACAAACCGGTACAAAACCTTATTGTACAGTTTCATGACAACGTTATAACTTTATCATTGCTAACCATCAGTGGCGTAGGCAGGGGGGGTTAGGGGGGGTCATAACCCCCCCCCCCCCCATAGACCCCTCGGTATATATAAAAAGTATGAGGGGGGTGCAAATCGAAAGTTTGAAGGGGGGGGGGTGCAAATCGAAAGTTTGAGGGGGGGGGGGGTGCAAATCGAAAGTTTGAGGGGGGGGGTGCAAATCGAAAGTTTGAGGGGGGGGGGTGCAAATCGAAAGTTTGTCCCCGGGTAAAAATTGGAACCCCCCCCCCCTTGAGACGATCCTGGCTACGCCACTGCTAACCATACACAAAATATGGCTTTAAAAAAAATCCACGACAACAAAATCATTTAACCCCTTACTACCCAAGCAAGAAACAGTGTCTATTGATAAAAAATCAGATCCATACCGAGGCGAACGCGGGTGTCAATTCTTCAAGAGTACTCGCAAACCCGCACTCACGCTCCAGGCTACCTTTGACTCAGCCTGCTAGATCGTGCTGAGAAAACGTTTCATAACCACAAGCAGAGTGTGGTGTTTGATAACTTTTTTTTTACTTCTCAGTTTTTATACATTTTTTTTATAATATTGGTGGGTAGGGGTAGCCTCAGTTGACCTTTGTGGCTATATATAGTTTGGTCGAGGTAGCCTCAGTTGACCTTTGTGGCTACATATAGTTTGGTCGAGGTAGCACATTTGACCTTTGTGGCTAAATATAGTTTGGTCGAGGTAGCCTCAGCTGACTTGTGGCTACATATTGTGGAGACGAGGTAGCCTCTGTTGACCTTTGTGGCTACAATAACTGGGTCGAGGTAGCACAGTTGACCTTAGCGGCTACTAATTAAGGAGTCGAGGTAGCACAGTTGACCTTTGTGGCTACATACTGTGGAGTCGAGGTAGCCTCAGTTGACCTTTGTGGCTACATATAACTGGGTCGAGGTAGCCTTGGCTGTCCCGCTAAGTGCCAATAACCCCCTTTACACCTCCAATCAATTGTCCATCGGGCGTTAAACAATTATCCATGAAATTTTTTGTCCTAATATGCCATACACTTTATTGTCCTGGAGGTACTTCAGCTGTTTGTATAACAAAAACGTCGATGCATGCGATGAAGTAGCTAATAAAAAATGTCTTGATTGAATAAAATTGTTACATTTTACTGTGGGTAGAGTTACTGTTCTTGTAATGTATGGTGTGCAATAAACGCATTTACTACAATTTTTTTATATTTCTCACAAGGGAGGTAAGGTGCTTACCACTTGCTATTTAAATGGTGTTTGGTAAAATACAGAAATAAAACGCTGCAATTACAAATATTTTAGGAAGCTAAAATTATAAAATGCTAATTGTTGGTTTTAGTCTGAAATAATTTGATAAGGCATATTAATAATTTTTTTTTAAAAGCTATAGTCCTTAGTTAGTCAGTACTCCATGCTTACATTCTTACAGGTACTTAAATAATCCTTCTAATATTTAATTAGTTGCAGATCTATTTTTTCTTTCTTGTAAAAAAATTGTAGGAATATTTGTTATATTAAAGAGGAAAGATAAGCAAAATTTACCGTAGGTGGTTTAAAAAAAATACTTTTGAAGTTATATTTTCATTAAAATATTATTTTTAAAAAAATATAGGCCTACTTTAAATCATATCCTTAAACCATGTCGAAAAAAAATTGTAACAAACGACCAGTTCGGTTAACCATAGAAGGAGCTGAGCAGGTATGGCTACTGTAACTATGACGCGCCTCTAGCGTCAGCTGATTTCTTTACCCTGCACATTGCAGAGAGCGGGCGGCCCACATAAACATTGGAACATTGGCTGATAAACCCTATAGAGACGGGCGAGAGGGGTGGAGTAGCGAATATAGCAGCATCCGGGCAGGTGGAGCGCTCGTGGTCAGTTCTGCTGTATACAATAGTATCACGGATTTCTTTTTTTATTGGTAAATAATTATTTATTTTTACGTTTGGCTTCTGTGTAACTGAAATTTCATTCATGAATTTTTAAATTATTTTCGCTTATATAAGAAATTGATATATTTTTTCCTCATAAATCTTCCATGACGTCATTAAAAAAATAGTGTTGTGTCCGGCTGGTCATTTTCTAGCAAAGGAAAGCGTAGCATACCCGGAGCACGTGGACCGTCTTACCTACCAAATCGATGCACGCGCCGATACGGCCTGGCCGTGTTGTGAGGACGTGCGTATCAATGTTTTCCCTCCCAGTCTTACCGAAACTGGCCAGACACGTTTTCGCGACGCGAGCCAAAACTACATTTACACAGAGCCAAAAAAAGATTGCAGCATGTCATCTCGAATACCCGGCCGCAGAGCCGGCGTTAGGGGGTGGCAAACGGGGCGGTCGCCCCAGGCCCCGCGCTTGAAGGGGCCCCGCGCTTCAGCAAGGCCATTGTTGCCTGAATTAGCTTGTAAACTTAAATAATCTTTGCTGAATTCAATTTTAAAAAAAAAAGCAACTAAATGGCCGAAATTGTTGGATGTTAAAACTGAGGCCAAGGCTGATGTTAGTGAGTTATCCTCTACATGGACTGGGACAGACCGTTATTCTAAAGAAAGACATTAGTGTCACACATCGCTGGCACGGTCGACTCGCTATTGTCCTGAGGTGACTGGAGATGGTGGTCGTGAATTAGCCCCCGACCTGACATGGGAGGTAAAATCGGGAAAAACGTAAAAAGATACCCTATTGTTTGCGGACCGTTGAAGACGTTTTTTTTAGTGAGCAGGCGGGGGTGCCTGTAGTAAACAGTCAGTGACCTGATGATGGCTTGCAGAGGAGGAGGGGGGGAGAGCGGATGGAGACATGCCCCGGAAATCCAGAGTATTTATCCCTAAAATCATAATTTATACACTGTATGGGCATCTTTTGTGTAATTATGCATATTCGCCACGATACGTTTCATAGGCATCCATACAGTAATTATGTTCATATTTATTTTATATATTGTCAGGTCATCTTTAAATACATTATACTTGTATTTATTTTTATATTTTTGAAGGGCATTTATACAGTAATTATGTCCATTTTCATTTTGGTAAACTTTAACGGTATTCGTAAGTGGCTAAGCACATGTTTATTTTAATTAATTGTAGGGACAGTGGCGTAGCGAGGTCGGGTATCACCCGGTGCGGCACTTAATGGTGTCACCCCCCCCCCCCCAGAGGCGTAGCGACCCTTCCCGGGAAAAAACTTTCAAATTTTCGATTTGCACCCCCCCCCCCCTCCTCAAACTTTCGATTTGCATCCCCCTCAAGTTTTTCTCTATATATTTTGCTATTTTTTGCCTTGGTGTCACCCCCCTAAATGGTGTCACCTGGTGCGATCCGCACCCCCGCCCCCCCCCCCCCCCTCGCTACGCCTCTGTGTAGGGATATTCAGTATAATAGTTAAGGCCATAATGATTCTTGTTTTTAAATAGTGTAGGCACACTAAACAAATTATAAAGTCTATACTGTTTGATACATCGGGCCGAGACTGTTTTATGGTAAAGTTCTCCTGATTTCTCAAACTTCTAAATTACCGGCAGTCCAAGCATGCCATTGATAAAACTCATAAATAACATGAAGCTGGCTGTCACATGGTTCACTTTTTAATTATAGACACGGACCTTCTCTTGTGAGAACGCGGTCTTAATCTGTAATGTAATACGCGGACGCTCTATAAACACGCACCTTCTCTTGAATGGCTGCGGTCAGAGATCCAGTAACGTAGTACCCGAACTGATTTTTTTAGGGTTTGGCATCCCATAGATTTAAATGTACAGTTATCCTTCACGGGCTTCACCTCACCCCACCAACTGTCACCCCCCCCCCCCCCCCAGTGTTCCACCTCACTGAGCGTCCTTGATTACATTTGAGAGTCATTTCATTTGGATATCTATAGCTATAAACAGTGTTTTTCACGATTCGAGCTTATTCCGAAATCTATCAATGTTTTGCTATTTTCCCCGGCATCCACACACTTTGAATGCCACTGTTGAGAGTACCAGATGAAAGCACGTTATCGGGTGAAGATGAGTTTAGAACAGAGTATTTTTTGTGTATGATGGATCAAGCAATTATTGGCATGAACACTCGATTTGAACAGCTGCGACAATACGATTCACTCTTTGGGTTTCTCTACAACATAAACACACTGAGAAAATTAAATAATGAGGATTTGTTAAAAAGTTGCATGAATCTTGATATAGCGTTGCGATCGGTGAGCTCACGTGACTTAAACGGGGCAGATTTGTGTACAGAGCTCACAATGTTTCGAGAAATTTTGCCCGAAGATATTAAGTCAGCCAAACAGTGCCTTCAGTACATTTGGAGTATTCGGGATTCCTTTCCCAATACGGCGATGGCCTACAGAATCTTGCTAACAGTTTCTCCAAACTGAAGTTGATCAAGAACTATTTGAGGTCAACGATGTCCCAAGACAGGCTCTGCGGCCTGTCGATTCTGTCAATAGAAAAAGACATAGCCTCCAGTTTGGACTATGATGATATAATCATGGAATTTTCCTCACGAAAGGCAAGAAAAGTAGATCTTCGTTTGTGAACGTACTGGTAAGATTTTCATAAATAAACATTAACGTAAAAAAATCAGGGTTTGAAGCTGACGTTCATCGTCACTTTAATGCGTGTCTCAAACTTATATCTGTTTTTTTTTACTTTTCAAACAAAAAGCCTTAACAGAAACAAGCAACGTTTCAAAAGCAATTCTAAGTAAACAAATTATTTGTTAATCAGTGTCTTAATGTTAATACGACATTGATAAACAGCTTAAAAATACCACATATATCGTTATAAATATTAATTCGCGTTGAGAAGAAAAAAACGCCTCACTGTATATGTTTTATTTAATTATACACCAATGAAAAAAATATAAGGCCCCGCGCGGATGGTTGGCCATAGGCCCCGCGTACCCCTAACGCCGGCTCTGCCCGGCCGTCACTACCGGTAACCGAATATCATTTTGTCTACGAACTGGGTGGGTTTAATTAAAAACACAAACCGCGATTGAGAAATCGGCCCGTTGCTACCTCCCGTCGGGACACCAATATTTGAACGATCTGTAAATAAACAAACGTTAGGTGTGATCGGGATCGATTAATTACATTTACTCGCGTGCTGTGTTTACTTAACAATTACTTTTTTTAAAAATTACATTTACTGGCGTGTTGTGTTTATTTAACAGTTTACATTTACCTAACAATTTAATTTACTCGCGTGCTGTGTTTACTTAACAATTACTTTTTTTAACAATTGCATTTACGGGCATGTTGTGTTTTTTTAACAATTACTTTTTTAAACAATTACATTTAATCGCGTGTTGTGTTTATTTAACACTTCACATTTACTTAACAATTACATTTAACAATTACATTTACTGGCTTGTTGTGTTTATTTAACAATTACATTTCCATAACAATTACATCTAACATTTACATTTGCTGGCGTGCTCTGTTTATTTAACATTACATTTACTCGCATGCTGTGTTTAACAATTACATTTACTCGCGTGCTGTGTTTAACAATTACATTTACTCGCGTGCTGTGTTTAACAATTACATATTTGTGTGCAGCCTCCCACAAGAGCGAGAAAATCTAATGCCAACGCAAATGTTTAGCGCTCAATCAGACGAGCTTTACACGCGAGTAAGGCTAAAATAACCGAGACCGCACTTCAACGCAACACACATTGTTTATTTGTTTATCTATTTGTTTCAATACTAATAATTTGTATAGCAATTGTGCTATAATAGATTAAACCTATATAAAGGTGATGGAAGCAATATATTGTCTTATTATCGATTACTGTGAAGCATGATATTGAGTGGTAGATGTTAACAGTGACACAGTTCGATAGTTGTTTGATCCGATCCATAAGCGGGTCGTTGTATTAGACCTCTAATGGAGCATGCGCTTTCAGGGTACTGGTCAGTTATTACTCGTCATTAAGCACATCAATCCATATCACTGACGCCAACTATAAGCTTAACACGTTAAGGCTAACCTACAAAGCAGATTCTAAATAAACTCAGTATGCCGATACCATATCGGCATAGGTCTAATAATAGTATGTTTTTCTTACTATATTCTTAGCTTGCATTTAAAAAAAAAAATTAACCCAGCTGTTGAGAAGTTTCTAGTAGCTCTATCTACAGTCTTGGTAGTTTTATGTTACTCGTAGGACCCATTGACCCCAGGGGAACTCTTCTAAGTGCAAAAATGTAGTAATGCAATGACGACGTGAACTGGTTTAAACATCTTGACCAGGATCAAAACAAACTGTTTACATTTCATGACCTTGATAAAACTTTTTTTTAACCAAGTGCGAAATTAAATTTAACCCCCCCCCCCCTACCCCCCACTCGACTAGAGCGATATTATTATCTCTGGTCAGCCTAGCCGTCTGGGCGTACAGACACAACACACACACACAAACGCACCTGTTACAGTAGGCCGACAGACAACACGCAGTAGCCACTTCCACGCGACAGCCAGACTGTGTGAAATAGCCTCTGCACGCGAGGCACAGACCGAGTGAAACAAGGCCGTGTCTCGACAACTGTGTTCACTCGCCAAGTCATAATCTCCAAACAAATTGGATAAACCGCGCTTTTTTTTTTCTCTCCTCGATTATTTTCTCCTTCTTTCCGCTTTAGCAGACGGCGCGATAATTACACGTCAAAATAGTAATACCCACTTTTCATTTCTCATTGGTTAGCCAATCTGATATCGTTATTTGTATCAGCCGCTTGGTATTTATTACACTCGCTAACTGGTTCGTGTTTTGGTGGTAGCTGTGAATCAATACCAGACTAAAAGCGAGTAAGATGTTTTTATGAATCAGTTCGTATCTAAAGTTTTATTTTGTTGACATAGATGCAGTTCTAAGTAAAGTGGACTACTTGTGTGAAGACAGTTTTTCTGAAACAACTGCACCAAGCGTCGCATTGAAAGTGGATTGACATTTAATTCTCCCCGGGACTAGGCATTCAAACGATTAAGAATTATGAGGCTAACATTTCCTCGCGTGCTGCTAAACTGAATCATCCCTGAGGTCGAAAGTAAGTTCACTCAAGCATGTTTTCATTTAGATATTCTAGTTCTTTTTTAAAAGATTGTGTGGCTTTCAAGTTATTTTAAGTACTTTTTCAAGTAGTCAAAGCTACTAATTTAGTCTAGCTAAGATTATCTAGAAACTATATAGACTCTATATACTGTATAGTAGATCTAGATCTAGGTCTAGTACATACGTGGTATAGTGAAATATAGATTGTATTGGCAATAAAAAATTACTTGGATGACTTTAAACCTAAATCTATACCAATACCAAGCCTTAATTTATTTATTTTAAATTCACTTTCAAGGGATCCAGCACAGGTTTTAAGACACTTTAACGTGCAAGTGTTAGCTGGGTGGTTTATCGTTGTGTTATATTGATTATATTGTTAAATCATAGTTCGTTGTTTGATCTTTGTGTTCTTTATTGTTTTTTTCAATTAAATCTAGACTGTATCTATATTTTGCTTTATATTATATTTTCACTCACTACGAAGTTTTTAAAATTTCAAATGATTTCGAGTAAAATGTAACGCGGTTGTCTCTCAAACAACGAGGTACCCATATTTATTAAATTAAATCTCAACTAATTAAGTACTAAATGTGTGTTGTTTTTTTGATTGTGGACGGGAAGGGGGGGGGGTCCTAGAACTGTTGTATAAGGGGTGGTATCTATGAAAACAGGGTAATTTACCCTTTCCAACCGGACGGTCCACGGAGCAGGTGAAGTAGAGTTCACCTAACGTGAGTCTGGTACGCATCAGCGCTGGGTGGACCCAGTGAGGTTCTACTGACTCAAACCCGTTATTCGAACTCGAGACTTTTGGGATAGCACTCGTATAACCGGATATCTATATTCTTAGTTGTTGTAGATCTACTGATGATTCGTTTTCTTTTTCATCTATTTCTACTGATGTCAGCATGATATTTTAATTTTACTGGTGAGTGAAAATGTTAGGGACTGGTGTTGTCACCAGAAGCAGCAGAGCTAAGAAGTATCGTTTAAATAAAGAAAAAGCGATTTCAAAAAAGATTGCTAACATTTGTGCAGCGGATGATATTCATTTTCAAAAGAAAGATGGAGGACAATGCGTTATCATTGCCTTTAGAAACTCAATTAGCTATGAAAAAGTAAAAAGAATCTTCAAAACTAAATATGCTGGTGTTGTTGAGGAAAGAAGGGATGATGATGGCGCCAATGTTGAAGATAATTATAAATTACCAGGGCTGTCTGTCCATCTGTACCACACGAATAACAAAATCATGGTACAGGGAAAATCTAACGTTGTGTCTGTTTGGGTGGATTCGGAATTTTGCTGTATTCTAAATAACCTAATTACAACAGACAAAGCTGTCGACATGCCTCTACCCATGTCGCCGCCACTATCACTGTCACCACCACCTTCACTGTCCCCACCCAGAGTATTGGAGCTACCCATTTCACCGCCCATGATTATGTCTGCTTCCAACAGTGACAATCAATGTGCAGAGGATACGATCAATACCAATCCGTTAGATTGTGTAACACCTATAAATAACTATACATTTTCATCAAACCTATCTCAACCAACTGATTTGCTTAGTCCAAAAATATCATTTCTTCAAACCACACAACTGGATAATAACTTAAGATCGTTTATTCTTAACGAGATCACCTGTGTTAAAAAAGCTTTTAAAGCGGAGAAATTGCTGTTTAACAGCCAACTAGAACAACTCCGAGTCGAAAACGCTGTCTTAAGGGATGAAGTCAAGAGACTATCTAATGAAGTGCATAGCTGCAAAGATATACACGTTAACCTTAAGAAACGTTTGATTGATCAAGAAAATATTTCTGCGTCACTAAAGAAACTCCTCACAACCAAGAATCCCTCTTGGAGCACAATATCCACCTCAACATGTGAGGATAATCAACAACAACTAATAAATGATACAAAAATCACATCGGCAGGCATCATGCAAGAAGCTCCGTTCCCAATCCCTGTTAAAATTACACAACGTGATGACAGAGCGCGAATCAAACCATCGGAACATTCGAGTCCCAGCACCCTGCAACGACCACGAACTAAAAGCAATTCTACACAATACAGCGTCCCAACGGTCAAGGCTGTTCATGTCCCTGTTGTCCAACGCTCTACTCACTATGCCACTAATAGAGATAGCACACAACATGTCGCCGCCCCCTACACCAACCAAACAACGAAACACCATCTGATCCTTGGTGACTCTACACTTAAAGGTCTCCATCCTGATATAATGGCCACGGATCATTACGAGCGTGTATCGGTAATAGCGCTGCCTGGGGCAAATTTTGAAAAAATTAGGGACGTTATTAGTAGCCGATCACGTGACTCTAATACCACAACTGTAACCTTACATTGTGGTGTCAACGACAGTCTATCAAACGTCAGGCTGTCACAAGCTAATATGCTAGACATTGTGAGAAGTATCACTCACAAATTTCCCAACGCAACAATCCGATTTTCATCCATCGTACCCCCATGTCGGGGCAAGGGTAGGCAGTTGATAGATATAAATAATAGATTTTTACAATCTTTCTGCATTGGTTATAAATACTGTTTTATAAACAATACACCTTTTTTCACTGCGAAGTCAGGAGCCCCGAGACAACGCTTGTACTGTGACAGTATTCATTTGACTAAAATTGGAAGCAGCATTCTTGCTAAAAATATAAAGTATCCCCAAAGAGCCGTCAGCTTAACAGATAAAGACCATGTGCAACTTTCAAACGTAAAAGGTACAACGTCTGATTTGGTTTCGACTGTTGATTTGCTTCCAACAATATCTTCAGATCAATTGAACTCTAGCCCAGGCTTACATCACTTATTGGGCTTTAGCCCTTTGTTGCTTCATCAAGCTCTAATGTTGTCGCTTAAGCGCCTTCCTGGAACCTAACTTTTTTTCACTTACTATTTACTAGTTTAGCTCACTGTACTATTTTAATTATAGTGAAGGCAGTGTGAAGAGCAGCGAGTGTTTGTTTATTGGATGACAAAGCGTGTAATTGTAAGACAATTATATTGATTCTGTTTAATTAGTTCATTATATTGTTTTTTGTTTATAACATCTCTTATTCATTGATTTTTTATTATCTTTATGCATTGTCTATTTTCATCATCCTGGCCCTCACAATGTGGGCTAAAATTGGGCCATTTAAATATTTTCCACATATTTAATAAACACCATGAAGTTCTAAAAATTTTAAACAATTCCAACAATCCTTTCCATATCTTTGGTTTCTCTGAAACTCGATTACAATCTTTTATAAATGATGTTGAGATATCCGTCTCTGATTATAACCTAATACGCCGAGACCCATCCTTACACAAAGAAACTGGCCTTTGTGTCTATGTCCACTCCTCAATTCGTTTCAAGTACAGGATGGATCTGTCAACGGACAATATAGAATGTATTTGGATTGAACTCGAAAAAAGCAAACACCATCCGGCAATTTTAATTTGCTTCCTTTATAGAAATCCCTGTGAAAACATGGATTGGTATGATCGTTTTTGCTCCATGATGGATACCGTTTTATCTACTAACAATGAATATATCATATTGGGAGATTTTAATATAAATTTATTAAAACCTCAAGGATATTGGCAAGATATTATTGATTCTTTGAATCTAAAACAATTTGTGCACACGGCTACCAGGGTAAATGATAAATCTAGTACAATAATTGACCACATATACGCATCACCTGACTGCAACCTAATAGAGGTCTGTGTCCCCTCTTGTGGTGTTAGTGATCACTTCCCTGTTTGTTGTACTTTTTCGACAAAAAGATTATGTGTACCTTCGCGGCAACACATAACTATAAGTTATCGCTCTTTTAGAAAATTTAATGAAAATCTTTTTCTTTCGGATTTATTGGCTGCCCCTTTCTGCAATGTATACAATTATAATTGTCCCGATCTTGCCATTTCTGAATGGCTGCGTATTTTCTATACTATATATGATAAACATATTCCTAAAATCTCTAAAAGAGTTAAGACTACATACAAACCTTCTTGGTTTAACAACAATATCGAATCTGCAATTAATAAAAGAGACTGGCTTAAACGTTATGGAACTTCTGAGGACTTTTGTAGGCAGCGAAATTATGTCAAACTGCTCGTGCGTAGGTCGAAGAAAGAGTATTTTAATAAGCTGCTGTCAGGCAAACCTAATTCCAAATCTATCTGGACTGCTATAAATCAAATAATTAGAAAAAAACGCACATGTAATACAGCTGGACATTGCCAGATATCTGCTGATGACTTTAACAATCATTTTATATCATCTGTAGCGCTCAACACAGATGCTGATTACACAATCAGTGAGGAGCTTAAAAAATTTTGTAATTCTGCTCACCGTGGTAGGACAGAGCTGATCATTCCGCTTCTCACTGTTCATGAAGTTTATGTTAGCCTAAGATCTCTTAAACCGTCTTCAACAACTTCGTTTGATGAAATCTCTAATAAAGTATTGAAGATTTCAGCTCCAATAATTTCCGAAGTTTTAACCTATGTCTATAACCTCTGTATTGCCAAGCATTATTACCCGACACATTTTAAGCATGCTAAGGTTATACCACTACACAAAAAAGGTAACATCCAAGATGCTAATAACTACAGGCCAATTTCTATACTTTCTTCCCTCTCCAAGCCACTAGAAATACATATAAACAAATGCATTTCATATTACCTAGAAAAGTTCAAGCTTTTCCATAGTAATCAGTCTGGGTTTAGAAAGTTTCATTTTTGTCACACTGCTCTGATTAAGATGAATGAAAACTGGCTTCTAAATATTAACAAAAACCTACTCTGTGGCTCGCTGTTTGTCGATTTCAGAAAAGCCTTTGATTCTATTGATCACACCATACTTCTTAAAAAACTAATTCCATACAAATTCCACGACTTTACAGTTAGGTTACTTCACTCCTTTTTATCTAACCGATCTCAACGCGTGTTTCACCTTAATACCATCTCTTCACAGAAATATGTTAATATAGGGGTTCCACAGGGCTCAATCTTAGGTCCTTTACTTTTTTCTTTATACATTAATGATCTTCCATTACATATTGACGCTGGTCAGTGCGAGATGTTCGCTGATGATACTTCTTTGCATGTCTTTGCAGACAGTGCTGAGTCACTCAGTTACAAACTTCAAACATGTGCCAATCAGCTTGCAACTTGGACAAAATTTAACAAAATGAAACTTCACCCCGATAAAACCAAGTCAATGTTTATTACAACTCATCGGAAACGCCTTCGTCTTCCATCCACCGCATTAAACATTACTATAGACAATTCAAACATTGAACAGGTAGACAGTTACAAATGCCTAGGATTGTTTATAGATCACAACCTCACTTGGTCTGACCATATCCATTTTCTAAGAATGTCCTTATTAAAGACAACCTTTCAGTTAGCAAGGATAAAGAACTTTCTCAACTATAGGAGCAGGCTGGTTTTTTATGAGGCTTTTATTCAATCCAGGTTGGATTATGCTTCTGTAGTGTGGAGCGGCAGCTTTATATCTAAGCAGCGTCCTCTTCTTTCTTTACAAAAAAGGGCTATAAAACTGGTTACTGGCTTGTCTAGTAGTATGGATTCTTTTCTTACAACTAAAATACTTCCATTAAATAAAAAGATAATATATACTAAATCAATTTTCTTATATAAAATATTCCACGAAACAGCCCCCTCTTACTTATCAGATCTATTTTCTTTTAACATAAAATTAAATCGTCGTCTCAATTTACCATTCCCTTATTCAACCTTTTTCCAAAAACATAGCTTCGCCTACTCTGGTTCTAATTTGTGGAACAATCTTCCTAATAAAATAAAGCTATCTAGATCTGAAAATATATTCAAATCTAAATTAAAACTAAAATTATTTAATGACCTAACTGACTCATTGTAACATTTCTCATTCATCTATTATATTCTCTTTTGTATCTCATTATGTATGATAGCTATGTACCATTGTTTCTTTATTCCACATTTTCAGTGCTATGTGTTACTGCTATGTGTTATTGAATTGCTTTATTTGTTTAAACGGCCAATGTGAAAAAAGGCCTTTGTGCCTACAATTGTAACCGTTGTTTGAATAAATTTGAATTTGAATAAATTTGAATAAATTTGAATTTGAATTTGACATCCGACCACGCCGTCCCTAAGCCTAAAGCGTTAGGGTAGCGATACAAGGGGCAAAATGGCCCTCAGGTGTTCTTTCACGTATCAAGCTTTATTTTTAAAAAAATTCTATTCGCAAATATGTGTGTTTAAACTTATCTGCCGAAATGTTGCTAACCTTACACCACCCTTCCCCTTCTCTTCCCCCCCCCCCCCCCACACACGTGCTAATGCATTACACTGCTGAGTATCGCATGAAATAATTATTTATAATCTCAATACAATCGTAACTGTTTTGCTACACTTTATAAAGCCGACATTTACCCCTCTCCCCCTTAGTCAAATGGTCCAAAACGTGTTTGTATACTATACTCCGATGTTATCCCAATCATACACAATGTGTAAATCCTGTAGTCTACTTCAGTGTGAACACACCATTAGAGAAGTAGCAGCCTACATGTTTAACGTTAAGGCGCCGCGGTATTTTAAGCTGCACTTCCAAAAATTACAGATTGAGAAGCTTTTTCTTGTTAGTTCAGGAAGTTGTTAAAGATAAAAGACAAGTTGCACACTAGGGGGGAGAGTAGCGGCAACCTAGACCCCGCCCCCTCTTACATCCCCCCCCCCTCGTGTGTGGTAGATAATGTATGGGATGTTCCTGATGTATAAATCATGATCTTACTTCCGGTCAGTGGTATGACAGTGGTCAGTCATGTCACGACACTGGTCAGACAGCGTGACCGATGGAGCGTTTGTTCTTGTCTCCTTTACGTGAATGATCATTTCATCCTGTAGTTTATTATCGGTGTTAAAAGTTGAAGTAATACGTTACGTTAAGGTCAGTCGAGATAAACACAAAGTAGAGGGGGAAGAATATAACATTTTAAGCCAACTTACAAAAACATCTTAGAGCAAAGAAAGTATTATATATTTTTAAAATTTACTGCATAGGACGTTTCAAAACACGGACACAGTAAAACAGTATTGATAAATCCGTAAGAATCGATGAGCAAACCGTAGCTTGTATACAGCCCATGTCGCAAACACTTCAACTCCTAACTTTACCTTAAACTTAACTTTCAATGTTTTCAACATGCGGATGTCGCTTTATCTATAAGAACGCTCCAATGCAGAAGATAATCGTGTTCGTTAAATGACATTAAGGGGGGGGGGGGGGGGGTTAATTTTTTTTTAAAGTTGACAGTAATTAAAGTTTATTCCAAGCCTCAGATAGGGTGAAGAGTTAAAGACACAGTTCGTTAACGAGAAACGTCATGTGTCATTCGTTAAAGACACAATTCGCTAGACACAATTAGCTAAAGACAATTCTTTAACGTGAAACATCTTTTGTAAGAGTTAAAGACAATTCGTTAAAGACACAATTCTTTAGTAAGAAATGGTTTTGTTAGAGTTATAGAAATAATTCGTTAAAGACACGATTCGCTAAAGACACAATTCGTTAACGAGAAACGCCATTTGCATATGAAATAATAATAAAAAAAAACTTCTAAAAACGGATGTGCCAAGTTGACATTTGAAATTAATTAAGGATTTTACAAGAGATTCTCTCCACTGTCCTCACATCCCCTCCCCGCCCCACACACCCGATTAAAAAACCGATGTTGCTGGACATTTATTATCTAATGATGTAAACGTGTATATATATATATATATATATATATATATATATAATATATATATGACATGATTCAATAGGGTGGGTTCCTTTCCATTCTTAAATCCATCTATCTATATATATATATATATTATATATATATATAGATGGATTTAAGAATGGAAAGGAACCCACCCTATTTAATCATGTCAATGTTAAGTATTTTAAACTTTTTAAAGCCTATTCGAGTGCTTCAGTATTTTGTGCACCTTACAATTCGAACCGTCACCCAACATAATGAACGATAAAAATCAATATTATAGATAACATTTAAGTTGATATGAAACTGACAGTTTTCATAATTGTCACTTTTTTTTTTAAATATTGAACTAAAAAAGATTAGCTCTCTCAACGCATTCTATTTCATCCCTCTATTTCCGCCTCGATAATTTCAACACAATAGAAACGCCTCGCGTTAAAGCCAGTTTTTTTTTTCATGCAAGTCTTGGATGACATAGATTCGCTCTTAGCCTCCTCGGCAAAAAACGCTACACTTTTAACACTTTCGTTTCGCGTAGGGATTTGTGATACGAGATTTTAAAAAGTTACAACACGAGTAGTTTTTGCCTACAAAAATAATTTTATCTTTTCTTTAAAAAATGAACTTTGCGTAAGATTAAAATTACTTACAAGTTCATGCGATGTTTTTATTTACATCCCGTAACATTTTTTTTAAAACTGGTAAAGATAAAAAAAAATCTACATCTTGTCAATTTTTAGTTGTGGTGAAGACCACCTTTTATATGGTTTAAACCACCTTTTATATGGTTTAAACCACCTTTTATCAGGTTTAGACCACCTTTTCATTACGTACTTCCGCTATACCTGTCACAATATAAAACAACTTGCTACGGACATAATTATAATTCTTTTGTATCCATTTGAACCCTTATATCATTTTTTGCTGCCATTTTATTTTTAAACATCAGTTCAACGTTCAAACAGATAAAAATATCGCTCAACAATATCGTTTTTAAATCACTTGAAGCCAGTACCGGTTAAAGGTTTAAAAACCATTCCATACCTGTGACATGTGTGGGTCACGTGTAAACGTAAAATTTAACGGTTTTAGCAAGGTGGTGGTGGTGGTTAAAGTAACATAACACGTCACGGCATTGTGAATAGCCGTACTCAAAGCCATCACCACCGCATTTTTAAAATGTCTGACTTGTACACTATTTAGTGCCGATAGGGTTCTGTGTTAAGTGATATTATTATATAGGACACAGATGGTCCACGTACAACATCAGACGAATCTAACCTTTAGCCTGCCCTCGCCAATACAACACAAGTTCTCTCCCGTTACTAAAACTATCTCATGTTTATAATATTTCTGCTGTAGCAGACGCGAAAACTACCTGTTCGCACCTACGTGAACCAGCGACCCGTTTAAAAAACAGTCAAGAATTATTTCTGTTTTTACCCGTACTTGCCAGATGTGGCCTTTGCCAACACCCCCCCCCCCCCTCTCTCCCTTTTCCTCATGCCTGGAAACGTTTTTTTTTTTTCACCCTTTTACTAATACCCCAATAAGTTTCTTTATTCTCTTCCAATATGTTTTACTCTCTGTTTTACTCTCCCTCCTTTTTTTCCCCTCTTGCAGTTAAAACCGCCCTCATTCTGAGCCTCGGTCGTGTGCGCCAAGTTGTGTTTCGGGAGGCGACTCAATAGAAAATGAGACCATTTAAATACTCGGCTAATCCCGTGGGTCGCTTTGACGAGCACGTCCGTGCTCTGACGTGTCGTTTGGGTCTCGCACACAACGCGTGAAACGCTACGTCATATTTCTCACTCGTGATGTCAGCTGTATTTGGTTAACGAGGGCGAGCACTCACTTTTACACTTGTGTGTGGCCTTGTTTAAAAAAAAAAAACATTTAAAAAAAAACCCTTGATTACAAGAATATGAATCTTTGTACTTCAGATCCTAGCGTAGTTTCGGGCCTTTCGCTTTACTCAGTAATACACAGAACTTTGACCCTTGCCCCAATCTGCCCTCACACAATGTTGTTGTCTCCCTCCCGCCCCCGTCCCCCTGTATGTCAGCCCATCTGTAATTAGAACTCGGGCCAAAACAAACCATGTCACTGGAATACATCCGTCCGGCTATCGATTCTGCCGTGACTGAAAATGTTGCGTACCGTGCACCCCTCTGTGTTTTTGTGCTTGTGCCCCCATCTCCACCACCACCACCCCTATCCAAGTCCACATCGCAAACAACCCACACCCAAGTCACAACCCAAAAAATGCCTCAACCCACAGCGCATACAACCAAATCAACAACTCAAAAAAACCTCAACCCCCACCCAACTCAACAACCCACACCACCCACACCCAACTCGACAAACCCACACCACCCACACCCAACTCGACAAACCCACACCACCCACACCCAAGTCAAAACCCAAAAATGCCTAAGCTCTCAGCGCATACACCCACCTCAACAACTCAAAACAACCTCAACCCCCACCCCAGTCCAACAACCCCACCACCTCACCCCTAATTCAAAAACCCAACCACCACCACCACTAGTTAACAGCTCCAACTCATATCACCCCCATCCACAGCACCCCCATCACCACCCACGCCCCCAGGTCATCATCCCTCACCCACTTCCACCCCACCACTCACACCCAAGCCAACAACCCACCTACCTCCATACCTCCATCTCATCACTCTCACCCCTAAGTAAAAAACCCAACCACAACCACCACTAGATCAACCCCCCCCCCCCCACATTACCCCCATCCACAACACCCCGATCACCACCCCCACCATCTAGGTCAACACCTCCCACCCACATCACCCATCCACACAACACCCCCATCACCACCCCACCCCCTTGGCCAACACCCCCACCCACAACACCCCACCACCCCCACCCAAGTCAACAACCCCACCACCAAATATTCAATGGAAAATTCCAGCGCCCAGTTTCCCACCGATTGTGTCTCCCACTATCTCCATTCCCTGATAACTTCAGTGCGATAAAAGACAAGATAATTTTTTTTGCCTCATTAACCTTAATACTAATTACACACGGCGGTCGAGCGATGAACGGTTCTATTTATTTTTGGTCCGATCGATCCTGATATTATATAACCGTGTGCGTCTATTGATCCCACGCAGAGATAACAGTGGAGTCAGTAGACGCAGGGTGACTCCGAACTGACGCACCGTATGGGCCTTAACTTTGTGTCTTAATGATTAAAAAAATATTTTGGGTTGGGATTTTTTTTAAAATGTTTTGTTGTCTAGAGAGTTAAAAATTATTAGAATAGGTTTGTTTTAAAAATAATATTGATTAGTTAGGGTAAACGTTAAATATGTTGTTTTGATATGCTTCGAAAAATTGTGTGTGTGTGTTGGTTTTGGTTTAATATGATGTTTCAGATTGATAAGGATTCAAAATGTTAGCCAATTTTGTGGTTGAAGTTAAAACTTGAGTTTTTGGTACCGTTTGAAATTGGACGTGTTTGGCATTATTCTTTTTAAATTTGCTTACTAGCCTTAACCCCGTTAACAGACTAGCTCTCTCCTTTGTGTGAACCGTCCCATTCAACAGCCGAGTCAAATGTGTTGTCTCCAACACACACAGTGGGTAACGTCGCAACCTTTGACCTTGCTGTAAATACACTCGTGCAGTAAACGACAATAAGGAAGTCGCCTAAATTAGACCTGACCTTGTACACAAATCACTTCCGGTTGCGCACTTTTAGCCCTCTTACACTCGAACAAGTGTTGTTAACACCAACAGGTGTTTGAAGTCGCGAGCATTTGGCGCACGTAAATAACGACACTTAAGTTTAATAATCCGTGGCACCTATTTTTTGTTAGTTTGTTAAAATGAAAATGTCATTTTTTTTTTTTTAAATTGACGAAAAAGTCTTAGAATTATGTCAGAAACGTCTGCTAACTAGGAAATTTTGCAAAACTTGTCTTACCTTAGCTCAGTAAGCCCAGTATAACATCAGAGTTAAGTTTATTTCCCATAGCTTCCCATACCTCAGTAATATGAGTATGTGATACTTATCAACCTGCCTACTGAAATATCCTCCATTAGTTTATTAACCTCATTCCAAATATCTCACCATTTATCAATCGTTACAAGAGTCTTACTCTAGTATCTAGTGTCCATCATACACTTTGTCCAACATACATTTCGTCCATCATAAAGTTCGTCCATCATACAGTTCGTCCATCATACAGTTCGTCCATCATACAGTTCGTTCATCATACAGTTCGTCCATCATACAGTTCGTCCATCACACAGTTCGTCCATCATACAGTTTGTCCATCATACAGTTCGTCCATCACACAGTTCGGCCATCATACAGTTCGTCCATCATACACTTGTCCATCATAAAGTTCGTCCCTCATACAGTTCGTCCATCATACAGTTCGTCCATCATACAGTTCGTCCATCATACAGTTCGTTCATCATACAGTTCGTCCATCATACAGTTCGTCCATCACACAGTTCGTCCATCATACAGTTTGTCCATCATACAGTTCGTCCATCACACAGTTCGGCCATCATACAGTTCGTCCATCATACACTTGTCCATCATACACTTGTCCATCATAAAGTTCGTCCATCATAAAGTTCGTCCATCATACAGTTCGTCCATCATAAAGTTCGTCCATCATAAAGTTCGTCCATCATAAATTTCGTCAATCACACAGTTTGTCTATCATACAGTTAGTCCATCACACAGTTAGTCCATCATACAGTTCGGCCATCATACACTTGTCCATCATACAGTTCGGCTATTATACAGTTCGGTCATCATACAGTTCGTCCATCATACAGTTCGTCCATCATACACTTTGTCCAACATACAGTTCGTCCATCATACAGTTCGTCCATCACACAGTTCGTCCATCATAAAGTTCTTCCATCACACAGTTCGGCCATCATACAGTTCGTCCATCACACAGTTCGTCCATCATACAGTTTGTCCATCATACAGTTCGTCCATCACACAGTTCGGCCATCATACAGTTCGTCCATCATAAAGTTCGTCCATCATACAGTTCGTTCATCATACAGTTCGTCCATCACACAGTTCGTCCATCACACAGTTCGGCCATCATACAGTTCGTCCATCATACAGTTTGTCCATCATACAGTTCGTCCATCACACAGTTCGGCCATCATACAGTTCGTCCATCATACACTTGTCCATCATACAGTTCGTCCATCACACAGTTCGGCCATCATACAGTTCATCCATCATGCAGTTCGTCCATCACACAGTTCGTCCATCCTTCCATTACCCCATCCGTTAATTTCCCCCATTTTTCCATGTTCCCACCCTTTCCAGTTTTCATCATTCGTGTTGTCTGTCTATTCATCAATCCATCTTTTTATCAATTATTTCGTTTGTCCATGTTTTCATTTATACATCCTTCCATCTGTTTATCTTTTCGTTCATTCATCATACCTTTTGTCCACCCATGTGTCTACCCTTTCATTTATCCATTCCTTCTTTTGCACATCCTACCTTATGTACATCCACTACTTCTATTCAAACGGTCACTCATTTTGTCCATCCTTCCATCTGCACCGGTCACTCATTTTGTCCACCCTTCCAT
>NW_026733604.1:5000-40000 GCF_028476545.2 Physella acuta
TGTTAAAGAATGTTTAAACTAACTAGCGTACCCGTCCGCGTTGCTTCGATCTAATCCTATATACCAGGGTAGAAAATCAATTTGTGTTTGTTCACACTAACGGTCAGACGCGTGTTGTACGAAAGCATTGAGTGAACGTTAATCATCTTCTGTAATAGTGAGGTTGAATACCTTTCGGCGACCGCCTCGATGTCAGCGGTTACACGACCGCCGGGGCGCAAGCTAATGCACATGTGCCGTCTGACCACTGGATCAAGAAGTAACGCTGACCCGCGGGGCCAGACACCCAATCAACTGAACCTTATGTATCAATATAGCGGCTGGGGAACTCCGGGTGATCTTACTGCCGGGATCGCACTCCGAAATAAATTTCAAATTAAATGGCAGAAACCTACAAAAATTCTGAGTTTCTTTCATGCACCTTTTAAGAAAAATGTCTAGAATAAAAACAACGACTTTCCAAAGTATTTTGGCGATTGGATGAAAACCCAAAACGTATGGTGTTAGTAGTGCAATATAAATTAAAGATTAATAAGATTTAAAAATAAAATGTCATTAAGGTAAACATTAGTAGAAAAACATAGATAAATGTTGGTCTTCGCTTGTTGTGAAAACACTGTCCATTGTTGTCTTTTTAAAAAAACGGTTCAGTTGTTATCATTGATATTTAATAGGACGGAATTTCGGAGAGAGCAGCCGTTTAGTAGGGAGGTCTGTCGGGGATGGGAGGTGGAATAGGGAATTTCCAAGTCAGTTGAAGTTTTTAGCGATGCATTTAAAATTACAAGTCAAAGTTCAAATTTAATTTTTGGCTTATTCTCTCAATGTCTTGCACGACAAAGCAGCAACGCCTGAAGTGTTTTTGTTACGGATTACTGTTAGAACCTCCCCCCCCCCCCCTCTACATACACACACTGAATCACACTTCCTGTACAGTTAGAAACGACTGGGTTTTTCGTTGTTTTTTTTTAACTTTTAACCGTTTTATTTTTAAAATTAGTTATATAAAAACAAATATTAAAAATCTAATGAAATGGTTTAAATTCTTTAAGAGGGGATAGAGCCCCTTATGTACCTTGGACCCCTATGCCTTGCTTACGCTAGTTTTTCGGTAGCTACGCCACTGGATGTGTACATTTTAAGTATATATAAACAAAAGCAATATAGAGGGATTTTTTACTTTAATCTTTAAACATTTAAAATTTATGGATATTTTAATACATTTTCTTTTGTTTTTGCAAGTATATATTATCACGCTTGGTGTTTGAAATTAAAATGTTTCATTTTTTTTTGTTTCTAAGTATTTTCTATTTTGTTGAAGCACGTTAAATCTAAGATGTTACGTTAACTGTTTCCTCCTGCGGTTTAAATGTAATTAAAAATTTACTAAAAATGTATGCTGACATTGGAGTCAGTGGGCCATATTGTAAATAACACATTGACACGTGATACTTAATACCGTTGGAGGAAAATTCAACAACTCTTACTATTGCGAATGAAAAACAAGAAAAAATAAACCGGGAGTGATCTTCCTTAAACTTCCTCGAATATTCTTACACAAAACTAAAGGGGATGGAGACACGGAATATAGTCAATATTTTTAATTAATAGCGTAAATTACTACTTCAGGTCAACGGAAATAACTCAAAATTTGAAAGAAAGCAGAAATTTATATCTGTTTCTTATATGTGAAATTTATTTATCTATCTGGAATAGTACTAAAGTTATACGCTTTTGGAAGAAATTTGAAGAATTGAAAGTAGAAAAAGTTCCACTTCCGGTTATCGAAAATAGCTGAAAAGTTAACGAGGATCTACAAATTTGATATAATAATCATATATAAAATGTTATCAACCTAGCTGTAATGGTACTCAAGTTATCGTGTTTAAAGATACACACACACGTACACACATACACACACAGAGACATACGAACAAGATTACAAAATTATGTTTTTCCGACTCAGGGAAATGTGAAACGTCGATATTTGCAAAAATCTCGATTTTTTTTGCACGATTACAATACTTTCTCTATTTTCTGTATATACGAGAAAGTAAAAAAAGCAAGCATTTAACCGGCTAATGAATCAATACCGTAAACAAATACGTACAACATCTTAAACTAAAACATAAATAAATTAAAACTGAGCAATGCATAATTTTACTAGTTACACAACATTCAAGCAGATATTGCAATCTAAAAGTAGAGATACAGACAGTTGAAAAAGTCATTAAAGAAATTAAATGAGTACATACATATAAAACGTAATAACATTTTAACACTGTATCAAACATAATAAAAAAATAAACACTCTATCCAACATTGCAATCGCAATGAATAGACAATCTATTAGATAACCATAATGCTTGAGACTATCGCTATTACATTTTACTCACTTTGAGTGCACATGTTGTCAAAAACACTTTACACACATCAAATTGTTATTTGGTAAAAATACCTAATAATAACCATATACTCATGATCTAGAAACAGAAACCTCATAAATTTTACACATAGCCAAGATAAATTGTGGACCAATACATCAAAGGCCGAAGAGCGGGCGTACAAGAGCCTTTTCTCCTTTGGTTGCTGTCAGTGGAAGGATCATTCAAAGAAAGACTGAAGCAATATTTTACGACGATTTTCATCAGTGCTTCTCGAATCGTTTATTTTTAAACACAACCACTAAGACGTCACAGGGCGTGATGTGTAGGATAGCCTTGAGTGTACGTTCATCACCTTCGGTAATAGTGAGGTAGCATAAACCTTGGCGACCCCAGGGGAAGTCACAGAAAGCTCACCTATTACGTACCTCTACCACTGGTAAAGATAATACAATACCCGGATTCGTTTTGGATTGCCTAAGACTGATGACTTACGAAACTATAAAGACTAACAGAAAAGAACAAATCTTCGTGGACTCGAATCGAGTGTCTAGGGTAAAAACACACACGAAGACCTCGTGCAACTAATAAACTTTGTAATCAATCTAAAATCTTCTAATAAGTAATCAAGTCTAAATAATAAATAGCTATGTGAAAACAATAGAAATATACATTAACAAAAGGCCCAACTTAAGATTTTAGGAATAACACACTGAAACTACTAACACTGGATACGGTACCTAAGTAATCAACACAACCTACACGTTATTAAAATTCGACACAGAAAAATACCAAATACACTGGAACAAAGGGATAATTACTGCTTAGTCTAGAAAATATAACATGGCGTCGTACGTGGTCCTATCTCCTGGGTTTCATGTGGGCTGCCTCGTGTGTGGAAAAATCTTGCTTTATATACCACTGAAATTATGGGAGGTTGACCTCAATGTTAAGGATCATTGGGGGGAAGGAGCCAAAGCACGAGCCACACGAACACAGTGGTGACTACTATCACAGGAGTGTGTTTCCGAAGAGCCTGGTACGTCGGACTCCCGTCCCCTACATATTAGCTTGGGGGAGGAGAGGTGCAAGACTGCCGGGAACCAAGAAGGGTTTGCTCTCGACCCTAACCAGATATCTTAACTTTAAGCTGCGGCCTTCACGTGGATTCGGAAGAGTGCCACTAGTCGGACGAAGCTCATGACCCCCCTAGTGAGTGCGGAATGGCTGGTGGTAGCCAACAGCAGCTAGAGGTTTTTGATCTGACCGAGTAGAGCTGCTGTATGCGCTAGGCTCAAAGAACGACCGAACGCCCCCCTCGATCAAGCTGGGTACCAGGCGGTAGGACGACGTCCCGCGTCTGGTGGGTGGGGAAGGAAAGCCCGGCGAGAGCCGACAGAAGTAGCGACCGATGTGTGGGAAACCCTTTAAAGGTCAGGGTTTGCCACACTGAGGCCTGCCTGGCTAGGGAAGTCAACCTTCTGAGCCGGTTTCCGTATAAGAAAAAGAAGAAGAAGAAGAAGTGTGTTGGAAAATGTCTTTAGTTTGAACAACAGATGGCGCAAGGCCATTTAAAATATTAATATAATTAATAATAAATAAAAAGAAGACCTACGTAGGTCACACTCCTATTATAGGATGCTCTTTAAAATAAATTTAGATGAGTTTAGACATTGAATATAGTAGAACGCCGTATTGATAGTATAGCTCGCCCTATAACGAAACTATGCATCGTAGTGCTCACGGTGTAGCCAGTGACACCAAATGACACACTGCCGGGTTGCCGAAATACGTGCCTTATTCGAGTTATTAAACGACAAGGGTAGCCCATAGTAAACATAGTGTATTGCCAGAGGCGTATCCAGGTTTTCGTTGAAGGGGGAGCGAAATGAGAAAAAAAGGCGCCAAATTTTTAACACCTTCTAAACACGTGAAATATATATATGTATATATATATATATATATATATATACATATATATATATATATATATATATATATATACATACATATATATATATATATACATATATATATATATATATATATATATATATATATATATATATATATATATATATATATATAATTACTATATGTATGTCATTACTTCGTTATAATGTAAAATAAATTGTAAATAGCACTTGAAGAAATAAGAAAAAACACACAATGTAGGCCGACAAAGCAAAAAATGTATCAATCTAAATATATATATATATATATATATATATATATATATATATATATATATATATATATATATATATATATATATATACAACCGAAAACAATAAACGCAACACAATCTGTTTTGTAATTCTTGTAAAAAATTTTTTACATAATAATTCCTGGGACATTAATTAAGACAAGCGAAACAGAGGAAATAATCACTCTCTTAAAAAAAATATGTATATATCAACATATTTTATTATAAATGTCAAAACAAATCAATAATTACTTTAGAATGTAATAAAGTTGTTTAACAATAATCGTGTTTACAAAACTTTTTGTCTACAATCAGAATTAAATATATCGTCATCATAAATGCTAATGAAAGTTTTTCTAAATTAGTGTTGTATAAAAACACGCTTTAAAATATAATAGAAAAACATTAGGAATAATAGCTTACATTTAATTCAAATATCGGTCTTTTAGTTCAGAGCATACATCTTTTAATTAACTACTGCTTTTTTAACCTAGTGATCAGGTATGGGTTAGATCACTCTTTTGATCACACATCTTTTTACTGGTAATTGCAAAACAATATTCACAGAGTTTTACCTGTTTCAAAAGCTATGATTCTGGCGGCATGGGACTTTGCTACATCGTTACGCGTTTTCCCAAATGTACTTAACAGATCAGTTCGGGATGGGTTGGGGGGGGGCTGGGTTCAACTTCATTCACCACTGTCCGGTCACTTTAGGTCAATTATCCAACCCAGTGTATACCTAGGTGTGACATTAATGTCGCTCTACACAATTGTGGTGGTGAGGTGTGTGTGTGTGTGGGGGGGGGGGGGGGGGGGGGGGGTAACCAACTCAGAGTGAACATAGCGTCAGTTTTTAGATGACTGTTCTAAACATACATATTCAATGACACATATATACTGATTCAGAAATAGATTTAAATAAGTAGCAGTGGTATTATGACAATATTTTTTTACAGAAGGGTCCATTGGGGGAGGGGGTTTGTAGTTGTAACTGTTTCATATAATTTGTAATCGTAATCGCCCAAACTGTCATAATACTACTACTTCATCGTGATGACGTTGTTGACCTTGTCAAAATTTCCCCACCACTACGCAGTTTGCCCATAAGTAAATTTAAAAAGAGGTGCCACATCAGTTGTTTTGTGTCTGTAATGTATTTTTTTAAATTAATTACACGATTAAAACTGTATATATAACGTAATTATGTGTGCAGATTTATGTATAATATTTTCTAGATCAATTATTCTTAAGCAAATACATTATACAGTTGCCTTACACTTAATACCCCTCCTCCGAAGTGGTACTACCCGTAGAGGTTTTTAGCGCAATTTCCATTCTGGAGAATTGCGTTTATTAACCCGTCATTTCTGGATGTATGAATGGATGAATGGATGTGTGTCCGCAGCTTTAAGTCGTATCTCCTCCTCAACGAAGCAATATCGAGGACTAGTTCCAAAAGCAAATTTGTTAAGCAAGTTACGAGAATGAACATAGGCCAAAACATTTCCAGGTTTCTTTCATGGATTTCCCGGAAAAGCCAAAAAACCTCAAAAATGCAGTTTTTGGCCCATATCTCGGCAACAAGACCACATAGCGACTTGAAACATGTACCAATCGATTTTTGCCATAATTTAGAACAATATTGCCGAAGAAAGTTTTCAAAAATATCCTTTCGTTCGGTCACAAAATTTTTTTTGAATTAATTAAAATCTGGACCGAATTAGTAGGCATTTTTATCCAACCACACCACACGCGTCATCACGTTCAATAGCTGCGCCATCACGTTCAGTAGCTAGGCGCGCAATGGTTTTTAGTCATGTAACACTATTGAAAATAAAACATGTAAAATACTGAATTTTTTTTTAAATAAAAAACGTTTCAATAACTAACCAATGGTTTTACTAACCCTGCTCTTGATTTACGCTATGACAGAGCTATTTTTAGATAACATAAGGAAATTGCGCTTAAATGTCACTAGACTTTTTAATTAACTTGTTTTAAAAATTGCAATGCATCGTAATGGTTATTTTTAGAATGACAAACTTGATACAGCTGTTAATACGTGTTGTAAACTTAGACGCTACTAGACTAGTACAATTCTGCTTAATTGCTGCATGAAAAGAAATCTTGTGATTTACATAGATGTGCCGACCAAAAATAATTTTTTAACAAAAAACCATTGTTTTAAAACTTTGAGTTTAAAAAGTTTCCAAAAAGGCGCCACTTTACTGAAAATGGCCAGAAAGGAGCGGCCGCCCCCCCCCCCCCCTGCTCCCCCGCCCCCCTGCGTACGCTACTATGTATTGCACTTTTTAAAGCTAACGCGAGAGCTATAGTGTTCACAGAGGAACACGGGCGCAAAATCACACACTGTCATTGCACTAGAGGACGAGCCTGATTACATATAGTAATCGATCAACAACATATCCATTGTATATCGAACGTAGTCACCGTATCTACCACTGTAAAGTCCGGGTCGTTAAATCTTACCCTGCTTGGGCGCCACTCCTATAGGGTTTGAAATTTTTCTTTTCTCAGCAAACTCCCCTAAATAATTGTTATAAACTCCTCAAAGTTTCATGGCGAGCTGATGAAAGTTGAAATCATACATAAAGTACTAACAAACCCAAAAACCTACCCCAAACATACTTTCATTTATATATTTACTAGCGAGTTCGTCCCCTCGCGTTGCCGCGATCTCAGAAGAAATAAACCGGGAGTGATATCCCCTAAAATATTCTTATATAAAACAACAGGGGATGGAAACTCGGGATATAGATCTAGTTATGATTTTTAATCCATTTTAAATACTTAAACTTTATAAAATAGAATAGAATCTCATAGAAAAAAGTATTGCGCACCAAGCGAACGCCGAATAAAGATGTTCATAATGGTGCGCAATATTATTAGTTTTTTATAAATTTAGATGCGTTTTTGAGAAATCGGAAATAGCGTAAATTAGTACTTCCCGTCAACGGAAATTACTCAAAATTTAACAGAAGGTAGAGAATTAGATCTTTTACTTACAGGTGAAATTTCATTCCTCTATCTGAAATAGTACTCAAGTAATAGGCTTTTGAAAAATTCAAAGTAGAAAAAGTACCACTTCCGGTTGTCGGAAATCGCTCAAAAGTTGATACGGATCTACGATTTTGATAAAATACTTATATATGAAATTTCATCAACCTAGCTGTAACGGTACTCAAGTTATTGTGTTTACACACACACACACACACACAGACACACACACACACAGACACACAGACATACGGACAAGATTGCAAAATTATGTTATGTAAAAATCTCGATTTTTTTTTTTGCAAGATTACAATACTTTCTCTATACTACGTATATACGAGAAAGTAAAAAATGATCAAATATTTTTAGAGAATTTCATAAATGTGTTACCAATACTATGTTATTAGAAGCGTGACCTAATTTTCTAAATCTGAGTTATCTAAATGTAAACAATGCTATATTTCTTGAATCATATTTCTCGAAACACGGTTTTGCCAACGCTACACCCAGCATGCCCCAGGGCTCTCTGTATGAAGCCTTGGGTGTACATTAATCACTCTACATAATAGTGAGGCAGATCACACTTCAAATTGTATGGACAGACGGTGAGACGGAAGGACACAAACAAGTTTGGAATTGCTAAGTTTATCTTAGTAAGGAGTGTGTAACCGGATTTGCGTGTATGTCATGTCATTTATGAAAATAAACGAATTATTTGAGTTTTTGGTTACGAAACGAATATTTTAAACGTAGGCACTTAATGGGTACCATTAAATACGTTGAACAGGTATACAGCTGTACTATCCTATTGTGATTATAATATCCGCCACTGCAAACAAACATAGGTAACATCTGCAAATGACATTTTAATTTTCTTTTTCCACCGTAGTTTCTATGCTGCGTGGCAGGAGGTAGGTGCATGAAGACATTTTTAATTGTAAAAAGATGTTTGTTTACACGTAGATTTGTACAGAATAGAAAATGTTTAACTAACATTTTAGTTATATTTTTACTTTCTCGTATATACGACGTATAGAGAAAGTATTGTAATCGTGCAAAAAAATCTCCTGAAATTTTAACAATTTTCACCGTATTACACCTCAGTCCTTCATCACATCCGAAGTATAGAGGACTTATTTTAATCGGGCAAAAATTATCAATCCAGATTTATCAACAATTAAGAGGGTTAATGCGTAATCCATTCTGAAAAACTGGGCTTTGCAATCCTGTCCGTATGTCTGTGTGTCTGTCTGTCTGTGTGTCTCTGTGTGTGTAAACACGATTACTTGAGTACCATTACAGCTAGGTTGATGTAATTTCATATATAAGTATTTTATCAAAATCGTAGATCCGTTTCATTTTTTGAGCGATTTTCGATTAACGGAAGTGGTACTTTTTCTACTTTGAATTTTTCAAAAGCCTATAACTTGAGTACTATTTCAGATATATAAATAAAATTTCACACGTAAGTAAAAGATCTAATTCTCTACCTTCTGTTAAATTTTGAGTAATTTCCGTTGACCGGAAGTAGTAATTTACGCTAATTCCGATTTCTCAAAAAACTAATGTAAATTTTTAAAGTACTAATAATATTGCGCACTATTATGCACTTTTTTATTTGGCGTTCACTTGGTGTGCAATTCTTTTGTCTACGAGATTTTATTCTATTTTTAAAACTTTAAGTATTTAAAATGGATTAAAAATCATGTCTATAGCCCGAGTTCCCATCCCCTGTTGTTTTATATAAGAATATTCGAGAAATTTTAGGGGAGATCACTCCCGGTTTATTTAGCTATGCAATCTTTTTGTTTTCTAACACAATTTTACTTTATTATGCTTAGATAAAATCAGAAAAACGTTTGAGGTTGATATACTTCCATATCACAGGTAATATTATTTTATTGATTTAACTAGCCATACCGCAAGGCCTTTCACTGGCATTTGATGTCAAAGTTATTTGTAAACAGCCCTGACCTCCGTGCTTATTAATCATCATATTATACTCTGCGTTACCTGAGGTTTGGGACTTTATAAAATTTTGAAGCTTAGGATTAGTTAATGTACAAAAAGATGTTAGTTTGATCGTTATGGTGAAAATACAATTTTACCTGATGTCGGGACATTTTCATAATTTGAAAAGTGGCAGCTTTAATGTATATCTTTATTAAGGGCATGGGCGGGTGATGAGTACAAACTTCCTTATTTCCGAGTCTAAAGATGTAATACTTGGCTAATAGTTATAACTCAAAGACGGCGGCCATATTGGATTTTATTGACGATTTTTAAATGGAAATAACTCAAAAATGGTTGTACAAATTTCCTGAAAACGTAATATAGTCTGCAGACACGTGTGTTTAAGACTTCTTATAGATTAAATTTTCAAAAAAGAAAACATTTTTTTTTTACTTTTTTTTTTCAAACATCATTGTAAAAATTTCATTATTTCGTCCAATTTTTTCACTATTTCAACAACAAAATTTTTTTTTACAAAAATTCCAAAAGTGTTCTATCAGTTTTATTTGATCATATATAAAGAGTAACTGGAGCAAATTTAGATCAGTTGTTCTGATAATTATTAACAAAGTTATTTCAACAATTGTACAAAATAACATCAAACTGAGAAAAACGCAAAAAACTAATAAAAAGTTGCAAAAAATGAAAATGTATCGCTGTATGTCACTAAAATCGACCACATTTAGGCCTATAGCCTGAAGTAAGGTGCTGCTAAATATATTCCTTCTGAGCTTGTTCAGCTGTTAGTTTTATTTTTGTCTGGCGCTCTTTGTTTTACCTAGAGCTGTAGTAAAGCTGTTGTCATGGCGTCTTTTTGGCGTCCTTCACTGGGTCTTCGACTATGGTTTCCTTCTTTTGACAGCAACGCCATAGCATGCCTGGGCCCAAAATTGATTTATGCTATCTAAAGCCAATTACGATAAGACGATGTCTTTGTTTATTGTGAAAGGCTTTGTTCTGGATTCTTTTGCAGTTGTATACTTACGATTTACAAATTTTTTATTACTGCCACACCATGCTTGAAGAAAACCCTTTACACTTTTTTCATCAATAGAGTAGCCACTACATCAAGGTGGTCGGGGAAATGTATTGATAACATCAAGAAGCAAATCACAGTCGACAATAATTCTGCATGGCTGTGGTTTATAATTAGCACTACCAGTACTAGATGTAACAGTGCTTTCTTCTGTTTGTAAAAACTGTGTCTTTCATTGCCGCAGTTTCTAAGTAAATGTGCATATTACATCTGCACCAGTGCTTGTCTGAATAGTGCTAGATTGAGTAGAGGTACCTGCAATCAGTTGCATTCGGACGTGCACTAGCTTTAGTAAATTAGTTAGATGTGTGAATCTATTTTTAGCGAGTGTTTTGTTCTACCCATTATCGAAAGAGAAACAAATGAAATCGTCTCACTGCTTATGATAATTCACACAAACTAATCTAAACTGTTAATAGTATATTTAATTGAAATAATTATATGTTAAAATAATGTAAGTATTTCACAGAAGCTTAGAGAAACAAAACTAGATCAAACTTAGCAACGCGCTAAAACTAAGGGAATGTTTACTTCCGAAGCGAAACGACCAATTGCTAACTAACTTCCGCAGTTGTATGCCAATGAAAAAATTGAGGTAAAAAATTTGCATACCGACTGAGTAAAATAAACAACTTTATGACGTAGAAAAATAATCACATTAAAATAGGTATTTTGATTGGTCATTTAATTTTAGAACAAATAAAGAAAGGAGGTCACGGCCTTTCCATTGATATGAAACACAAAAAACCAGACCCCACACTCAAAAAGACGTCACACCTCAAACTTTTTTTGTCTTTTAAAAACACTGATTTCTGCTGAACACACTATTCAAGTCATATGCTAAGGACAAAGAAACAGGTGCACTCTACTTCACCTGCCCTGTATCCCGCAGAGTTCCGATAGGCAACTATCATTCACATCTAAAACAAATTGAAAAAAAATGTAACATTCACATGATGTGTCTTGCACACGTGCCCCCCCCCCGCCCCCGCATGGTAGCATATATTACACTATCACCTAAGCTATCTGGGATCGTCACTATAACGTTTTTTTGTACTCCATATAATTTAATATAAATAGTTTTGAGTCTGCTTAACAAACTTGATTTACGCGAATAGGCCCTAGATCTAGTATTATCTCAAATTAAATTGTATCTTAAAATAGCCCATCCATAGCTAAGCAAACACAGATTGATATAAAATAATGAAGTTCTGAAATAGTTTAGTATAGACACTCATCTATATATATAAAGCAAAGTGGTCAAGTGCCCGAAAGGGCGCTTCCCGGCGCCGCAGGCGCGTCAAATTTGGCACGATGGTGCCTTGGGGCAATAGAACACGAGGGCCGGTGACGGTTTGCCGAAAAGTCGACGGAGAGGGGGTCAAAACTGACCTCGACTGACCGGCGCCTTATATGGGCTATATTACGAAAAAAAATTTCCTCCGACGACCCCCCTTGAAATCTTGTGTGGTGGTAGGAGAACGCCTTGGGATGTCCCAAAAAACTCGCCATGTCCGGGAAAATTCGTTAAATGGGTCAAAACTGACCAGTCGTATTTCCCTATATAATCTTTGTATTTTATGGGAAAAACAGAGGGTGATTTCAAAACGGATTTTAGGGCACTCACCGTCTTTACATCTGGCTAATTGTTTGCATGCTCTTAGGTAAATGGCGTGACCTTTAGGGAAAACTGTCGGTTTCACTCAAAGAACTCGACGAGGGCTAAAAAGTGACCGCGAGTGAAATTCTCTTTATATGAGCTCTATTACGAAAAAAAAATTCCTCCGACGACCCCCCTTGAAATTTTGTGAGGTGGTAGGAGAACGCCTTGGGGTGTCCCAAAAAACTCGCCATGTCCGGGAAAATTCGTTAAATGGGTCAAAACTGACCAGTCGTATTTCCCTATATAATCTTTGTATTTTATGGGAAAAACAGAGGGTGATTTCAAAACGGATTTTAGGGCACTTACCGTCTTTACATCTGGCCAATTTTTTGCATGCTCTTAGGTAAATGGCTTGACCTTTAGGGAAAACTGTCGGTTTCACTCAAAGAACTCGACGAGGGCTAAAAAGTGACCGCGAGTGAAATTCTCTTCATATGAGCTCTATTACGAAAAAAAATTTCCTCCGACGACCCCCCTTGAAATTTTGTGAGGTGGTAGGAGAACGCCTTGGGGTGTCCCAAAAAACTCGCCATGTCCGGGAAAATTCGTTAAATGGGTCAAAACTGACCAGTCGTATTTCCCTATATAATCTTTGTATTTTATGGGAAAAACAGAGGGTGATTTCAAAACGGATTTTAGGGCACTTACCGTCTTTACATCTGGCCAATTTTTTGCATGCTCTTAGGTAAATGGCTTGACCTTTAGGGAAAACTGTCGGTTTCACTGAAAGAACTCGACGAGGGCTAAAAAGTGACCGCGAGTGAAATTCTCTTTATATGAGCTCTATTACGAAAAAAAATTTCCTCCGACGACCCCCCTTGAAATTTTGTGAGGTGGTAGGAGAACGCCTTGGGGTGTCCCAAAAAAACTCGCCATGTCCGGGAAAATTCGTTAAATGGGTCAAAACTGACCAGTCGTATTTCCCTATATAATCTTTGTATTTTATGGGAAAAACAGAGGGTGATTTCAAACGGATTTTAGGGCACTTACTGTCTTTACATCTGGCTAATTTTTTGCAGTCTCTTAGGTAAATGGCTTGACCTTTAGGGAAAACTGTCAGTTTCACTCAAAGCCCTCGACGAGGGCTAAAAAGTGACCGCGAGTGAAATTCTCTTTATATGAGCTCTATTACGAAAAAAAATTTCCTCCGACGACCCCCCTTGAAATTTTGTGAGGTGGTAGGAGAACGCCTTGGGGTGTCCCAAAAAACTCGCCATGTCCGGGAAAATTCGTTAAATGGGTCAAAACTGACCAGTCGTATTTCCCTATATAATCTTTGTATTTTATGGGAAAAACAGAGGGTGATTTCAAAACGGATTTTAGGGCTTTTACCGTCTTTACATCTGGCTAATTTTTTGCATGCTCTAAGGTAAATGGCTTGACCTTTAGGGAAAACTGTCGGTTTCACTCAAAGCCCTCGACGAGGGCTACAAAGTGACCGAGAGTGAAATTCTCTTTATATGAGCTCTATTACGAAAAAAAATTTCCTCCGACGACCCCCCTTGAAATTTTGTGAGGTGGTAAGAGAACGCCTTGGGGTGTCACAAAAAACTCGCCATGTCCGGGAAAATTCGTTAAATGGGTCAAAACTGACCAGTCGTATTTCCCTATATAATCTTTGTATTTTATGGGAAAAACAGAGGGTCATTTCAAAACGGATTTGAGGGCACTTACCGTCTTTACATCTGGCTAATTTTTTGCATGCTCTTAGGTAAATGGCTTGACCTTTAGAGAAAACTGTCGGTTTCACTCAAAGCCCTCGACGAGGGCTAAAAAGTGACAGCGAGTGAAATTCTCTTTATATGAGCTCTATTACGAAAAAAAATTTCCTCCGACGACCCCCCTTGAAATTTTGTGAGGTGGTAGGAGAACGCCTTGGGGTGTCCCAAAAAACTCGCCATGTCCGGGAAAATTCGTTAAATGGGTCAAAACTGACCAGTCGTATTTCCCTATATAATCTTTGTATTTTATGGGAAAAACAGAGGGTGATTTCAAAACGGATTTGAGGGCACTTACCGTCTTTACATCTGGCTAATTTTTCGCATGCTCTTAGGTAAATGGCTTGACCTTTAGGGAAAACTGTCGGTTTCACTCAAAACCCTCGAAGAGGGCTAAAAAGTGACCGCGAGTGAAATTCTCTTTATATGAGCTCTATTACGAAAAAAAATTTCCTCCGACGACCCCCCTTGAAATTTTGTGAGGTGGTAGGAGAACGCTTTGGGGTGTCACAAAAAACTCGCCATGTCCGGGAAAATTCGTTAAATGGGTCAAAACTGACCAGTCGTATTTCCCTATATAATCTTTGTATTTTATGGGAAAAACAGAGGGTGATTTCAAAACGGATTTGAGGGCACTTACCGTCTTTACATCTGGCTAATTTTTTGCATGCTCTTAGGTAAATGGCTTGACCTTTAGGGGAAACTGTCGCTTTCACTCAATGCTCTCGACGAGGGCTAAAAAGTGACCGCGAGTGAAATTCTCTTTATATGAGCTCTATTACGAAAAAAAATTTCCTCCGACGACCCCCCTTGAAATTTTGTGAGGTGGTAGGAGAACGCCTTGGGGTGTCACAAAAAACTCGCCATGTCCGGGAAAATTCGTTAAATGGGTCAAAACTGACCAGTCGTATTTCCCTATATAATCTTTGTATTTTATGGGAAAAACAGAGGGTAATTTCAAAACGGATTTGAGGGCACTTACCGTCTTTACATCTGGCTAATTTTTCGCATGCTCTTAGGTAAATGGCTTGATCTTTAGGGAAAACTGTCGGTTTTACTCAAAGCCCTCGACGAGGGCTAAAAAGTGACCGCGAGTGAAATTCTCTTTATATGAGCTCTATTACGAAAAAAAAATTCCTCCGACGACCCCCCTTGAAATTTTGTGAGGTGGTAGGAGAACGCCTTGGGGTGTCACAAAAAACTCGCCATGTCCGGGAAAATTCGTTAAATGGGTCAAAACTGACCAGTCGTATCTCCCTATATAATCTTTGTATTTTATGGGAAAAACAGAGGGTGATTTCAAAACGGATTTGAGGGCACTTACCGTCTTTACATCTGGCTAATTTTTTGCATGCTCTTAGGTAAATGGCTTGACCTTTAGGGGAAACTGTCGCTTTCACTCAATGCTCTCGACGAGGGCTAAAAAGTGACCGCGAGTGAAATTCTCTTTATATGAGCTCTATTACGAAAAAAAATTTCCTCCGACGACCCCCCTTGAAATTTTGTGAGGTGGTAGGAGAACGCCTTGGGGTGTCACAAAAAACTCGCCATGTCCGGGAAAATTCGTTAAATGGGTCAAAACTGACCAGTCGTATTTCCCTATATAATCTTTGTATTTTATGGGAAAAACAGAGGGTAATTTCAAAACGGATTTGAGGGCACTTACCGTCTTTACATCTGGCTAATTTTTCGCATGCTCTTAGGTAAATGGCTTGATCTTTAGGGAAAACTGTCGGTTTTACTCAAAGCCCTCGACGAGGGCTAAAAAGTGACCGCGAGTGAAATTCTCTTAATATGAGCTCTATTACGAAAAAAAAATTCCTCCGACGACCCCCCTTGAAATTTTGTGAGGTGGTAGGAGAACGCCTTGGGGTGTCACAAAAAACTCGCCATGTCCGGGAAAATTCGTTAAATGGGTCAAAACTGACCAGTCGTATTTCCCTATATAATCTTTGTATTTTATGGGAAAAACAGAGGGTGATTTCAAAACGGATTTGAGGGCACTTACCGTCTTTACATCTGGCTAAATTTTGGCATGCTCTTAGGTAAATGGCTTGACCTTTAGGGAAAACTGTCGGTTTCACTCAAAGCCCTCGACGAGGGCTAAAAAGTGACCGCGAGTGAAATTCTCTTTATATGAGCTCTATTACGAAAAAAAATTTCCTCCGACGACCCCCCTTGAAATTTTGTGAGGTGGTAGGAGAACGCCTTGGGGTGTCACAAAAAACTCGCCATGTCCGGGAAAATTCGTTAAATGGGTCAAAACTGACCAGTCGTATTTCCCTATATAATCTTTGTGTTTTATGGGAAAAACAGAGGGTGATTTCAAAACGGATTTGAGGGCACTTACCGTCTTTACATCTGGCTAATTTTTTGCATGCTCTTAGGTAAATGACTTGACCTTTAGGGAAACCTGTCGGTTTCACTCAAAGCCCTCGACGTGGGCTAAAAAGTGACCGCGAGTGAAATTCTCATTATACGAGATTTGGTCATTTGGTCTATGAACAGGGGAAGTAACTTTTTAATGTAATAATTTTTAAAAATTTTGTATTCTCTTTTCAAGAAAAAAACAAAAATCATAAAATATAGCATTGTTTTAAATAAATATTTTGTTATAAATTAAGTTTTGCATTGCACTGAAATTGTAAAAATTAATTGCGAAATTAATTTATTATAATATTTGATTGATACTATTGAGAAAACCCTTGCAGTTCTAATAACCGTGCGAGTGATAAGTTTGCGAATATTCCATCAATATACATGCACTGTGAATTTACTCCACTGTATAAATTTAGGCCCTAAGCATTTAATCACCTATTAATTAATTATTCAATTCCTTAATTTTTTTTGAAAACCTAAGCGAAGCTAGGCAGTATGCCTAGTTATTATATAGGTCCAAATAGTAAGAGTTATCTAGATTCTACCACTGGTTTGGTTAAGTCGAGTTTTCTCGTAGATAGATAAATCACTTGTATTCTTGAATTACATGATTCGTGAAGCTAAAAAACAAAGATTTATATCAAACTAGGCATACTGCCTAGCTTCGCTTAGGTTTTCAAAAAAGTTGAGAAATTGAATGATTAATTAATAGGTGATTGGCTGTTATGTTAAATGCTTAGGGCCTAAATTTATACAGTGGGGTGCTTTTATTGTGCCCATAATTGATGGAATATTCGCAAACTTATTACTCGCAATGTTATTAGAACTGAAAGGGCTTTCATAAAAATTATTAATCAAATATAATATTAAATTACTTTTGTAATTAATTTTTACAATTTCAGTACAATGCAAAACTTAATTTATAACAAAATATGTATTTAAACAATGCTATACTTTAAGATTTTGTTTTTTTTTCTTAAAAAGAGTATACAAAATATTTGAAAATTATTACATTGAAAAGTTACCTCCCCTGTTCATAGACCAAATTTCAAAATTTCGTATAATGAGAATTTCAATCGCGGTCACTTTTAGCCCTCTTCGAGGTCTTTGAGTCTGACCAACAGTTTTTCCATACGGCCTAGTCATCTATAGAGTTGTATACAACAATTAGCCAGATGTAAAGAGGGTAAGTTCCCTTAAATCCGTTTTGAAACGACCCTCTGTTTTCCCCATAAAATACAAAGATTATATAGGGAAATACGACTGGTCAGTTTTGACCCATTTCCCGATTTTTCCCGGACATGGCGAGTTTTTTGTGACACCCCAAGGCGTTCTCCTACCACCTCAGAAAATAGCAAGGGGGATCGTCGGAGGAATTTTTTTTTCGTAATAGAGCTCATATAAAGAGAATTTCACTCGCGGTCACATTTTAGCCCTCGTCGAGAGCATTGAGTGAGACAGACAGGTCTGCCCTACGGCCAAGCCATTTACCTATAAACATGCTAAAAATTAGCCAGATGTAAAGAGGGTAAGTGCCCTAAAATCCGTTTTGAAATGACCCTCTGTTTTCCCCATAAAATACAAAGATTATGTAGGGAAATACGACTGGTCAGTTTTGACCCATTTCCCGATTTTTCCCGGACATGGCGAGTTTTTTGTGACACCCCAAGGCGTATTCCTACCACCTCACAAAATATCAAGGGGGGTCGTCGGAGGAAAAATTTTTTCGTAATAAAGCTCATATAAAGAGAATTTCACTCGCGGTCACTTTTTAGCCCTCGTCGAGGGCTTTGAGTGAGACCGACAGGTCTGCCCTACGGTAAAGCCATTTACCTATAAAATATGCCAAATATTAGCCAGATGTAAAGAGGGTAAGTGCCCTCAAATCCGTTTTGAAATCACCCTCTGTTTTTCCCATAAAATACAAAGATTATATAGGGAAATACGACTGGTCAGTTTTGACCCATTTAACGAATTTTCCCGGACATGGCGAGTTTTTTTGTGACACCCCAAGGCGTTCTCCTACCACCTCACAAAATTTCAAGGGGGGTCGTCGAAGG
The DNA here is from genome assembly GCF_028476545.2 of Physella acuta. Lineage (NCBI taxonomy): Eukaryota > Metazoa > Mollusca > Gastropoda > Physidae > Physella > Physella acuta. The sequence continues at coordinate 23,481 of NW_026733604.1, forward strand.
AAAATTCTTTTCGTAATATAGCCCATATAAGGCGCCGGTCAGTCGAGGTCAGTTTTGACCCCCTCACCGTAGACTTTTCGGCAAACCGTCACCGGCCCTCGTGTTCTATCGCCCCAAGGTACCATCGTGCCAAATCTGACGCGCCTGCGGCGCCGGGAAGTGCCCTATCGGGCACTTGACCACTTTGCTTTATATATATAGACTAGCGTACCCGACCCCCGCGCGTTGCCGCGGGGATAGAAGAAAGTTTGACGAAATATATTAGGATTTCACCAACGCGTTATCAATTATAATTATTTGTTCTTAGACGCGTGACCTTCTTTTATAAAAATGAGTTATTTAAATGTAAACAATGCCCGTTCTTGGATCATAAATATCAGGACACGGATTTACCTACCCTACCGCCTGAAAACAATGAGTGTACATCAATCACTCACCGAAATAATATGGTAGAACACACTTCGGTGACCGCCAGTGTGTCAGAGACGTAGAAGGGCGCTCTCAGGGCCCCCCCCCCCCCCGATTACACTACCGCATAGGCGCGGCGTACGACCCCTGGCTCCTTAAAACTAACAGGCGCCATCGGCCTAATAGCATCCTGTTAATAATGATGCAGATTTCGTCATTCGCTAAAGTGACACAAATGAACAGGATTTTTTTCTTGAACACGTAAAAAAATTATTTGACGTGTTTTAAATATCAGTGTGACTGATGCAATATGCTAGCGTTACTAATGGTCTATTATTAGATGCTCGATATCAATTTCTGACTGGATTGTCTAATAATAGATGCTTATTGCATCATTCACAAAGTGACGAAACTCTGCAGTAGGCTCCTCATATTCAAAAAGTTATTTTTTCATCTTTGGCAAGGTGACGAAACTGTACAGAAGGATTTCCTCGCGTTACAAAGTTATTCTTAGAAGCCTGTTGTAGTTTTACCGCTGAATATAGTAGTTCCCCTTACTCGCTGTGAAAGACGCTCGATTAACGGATGCCAACTGCCAACTTAGTCGCTCTAAAACTCTGGGCGCCAAACCGGGTATTGACGAAAGTTGTACCCTATATGGCGCCGCCCATAAGAAACTTTAGTTTTCTTTTTCGCAGAAATATCCTCGGGAGTATTCTCATCTACTCCCTAAAGTTTCATTGCACTCGGATGAAACGCATCCGAGTTTTATTTTTTATATACCGTGTATAGAGAAAAGAAATCGCTCCTCCCAGGGGGGGGGGGGGGGGGGCGCCGCACTTGCAATATTAAACAATATTTTTTGCAGAACCCTACCATTGAGTGATCTAATCATCATCCCAAAGTTTCATGGTACACGGATGAACGGTGTAAAACCGAAATTTTATAAACCGTATATAGAGAAAAATCGCAGCCGCCCGTGGCGCCGCCCTTGCGAAATTAAAAATATTTTTTACAGAACCCTTCCCTAGAGTTTTATAATAAACTCCCCAAAGTTTAATGCCTATCGGATAAACGGTGTCACTGCAATTCACTTTTATTTTTTTTTATATACCGTAAATAATGAAAAATCGGACCCTCCCTTGGCGCCGCCATTGCGAAATTAAAAATTATTTTTTTACAGAACCCTTCCCTAGAGTGGTATAATGAACTCTTCAAAGTCTCATGGCTATCGGATGAACGATGCCAAACCAAAATCGACTTTTATTTTTATATACCGTACATTGAAAAAAAAACGCGCCGTTTCGGGGCGCCACCCCTGCGATTTTGAAATATATTTTCGCAGAAACCTCCCCAGGAATATTCTTAACAACTTCCTAAACTTTCATGGCGATCGTTTGAACGGTGTCACTGAAATTCACTTTTATTATTTTTATATACCGTATATAGAGAAAAATCACACCCTCACGTGGTGCCGCCCTTGCGATATTAAAAATGATTTTTTTACAGAACCCTTCCCTAAATTGCTCTAATCAAATCCCCAAAGTTTGACGGCGATTGGATAAACAGTGTGAATCTGCAATCGACTCTTATTTTTTATATACCGGATATAGAGAGAAATTAAATCGCGCCCTACCGGGGCGCCACCACTGCGAATTTGAATTTTTTTTTCCGCAGAAACCTCCCCAGGAATATTCTTAACAACTTCCCAAAGTTCGACGCTGATATGATAAGTGGTGTGGTAATGCATAAAAGACACACAGACACACACACACACACAGACATACATTTTTATATATATATATATAGGTATTTAAGGACTAAAATAGTTAAATAAAGAAACTCAATGATTTATTCTGATTTTAAAATGCTTTTTAATTTCAACTAATTAATTTTAGTTTGACCTAGATTGTAGATATATAAATAACTGCATTCGACAGCTGATCTTTAGATTCTAGATCTAGAGAAATGTATTGTATACTTAAATGAAAAGGACTGTTGAAAATTGATATAAGTGTTGGAACGTAATAAAATAGCAAACCGACGTATCGTTAAAGCGATAGCCGACATTAACTTAGCTATATAATGTGTTATACTTTTGAAATAGATCCAAAAATTTGTATGGAAGCCGCCATTATTGTTGTAAAAAGTAAATAAATCATGTGACTTCACCATTCACTATAAGTAACCTAAATGTTCTGAACTTTTATGTGGTTAATATACCAATGAATAAATCAATATATTAATTAACGTCTTTACATTAATTTGTGATTAACAGTCTGTTTAAAAAAAAGAAAATTGTCCTCTACTTAAATACTATTGCACTGCTCTACACATAGTGCAGATTCTCTCCTTTAACGAAACGGATAAACAAAAAAACTAAACAAAAAATTCAAACATGTAAAAAAAACTTAAGTTTTTTGTAGTATATAGATATATTTTCAGATGCTATTAATTATATTTTCAGGTTAAGGCATCTGAAATATTTAATGACGAGACCAGGGCACATCCTTAACATGTGCAAGCATCTTCGTGTGTTTGTTTTTCTACTGGCAAGCATCACGAATGTGTATTGTGGAGACGTACTGCAAACTACACATCAAGACAACAGCACACTTCAACACCAATCAAAACGAAACGTTGGCACAACAAAGGTCAATATTTAAAATTAATTTAATTTTTAAAAAGTACTTTTTTTATTATGACCATGTCTACATAAGCTGCTAATAATTACAATTGAAATATATACTGAATTTATTTTCATCAAAGACTACTGATATCTCTTAACCAGACAGCTTATGTAATGAGCAAGAGGTTTAGGAATATGTGGCTGGTTTTATATTAGTTACTAATTTACTTTTTACATTGGGAAAAATGCCACAGCATTAAAAAAGATAAATGTAAGAGAGTAATGACGCATCTATGACTACATGTGACAAAATGTTTGCGTTCGATATTTCTTCTTTGAAAATTATAAACACGTTTGAATGTTTAATAGTCATGAGGATATTACGACATAACCATGCCCCTCTGTTACATATTTTCAATACTCTTCTGACATGAACTTTATTAATTGAAGATGAAATAATTATACATAATACTTAACGTCTAATTTCAATTATATTTTTTTCTGAACACCTGAAAATGTAAATGTGTAATTAAATGGTAATTATATGTTCTTTAGAGAGATGAAAACATGAAAAAAAGTAAAAAAAAATGAAAAATCGAAAAAAAAATTTTCAGTGGGTTGGCTGAAATAAATTTTTGATAAAAGAAGAATATTATTCTAAATCTTCTAAAGCAGCCTGGATGATACAAATAAATCAATCATTCCTCCATTTTAAAACAGCTATATTCCTAACAGTCATCCTACTTTTCATCAGTGGCGGAACTAGAAAAAATGGGCCACCCCGCAAAAATTCCCCCCCCCCATATATATATATATATATATATATATATATATATATATATATATATATATACAATACGAAGATAGGATACTCATTTCTGGCCTCACTACAACATGTCATGTGTGTGAGTGCATTGGTCTGTTTTGAAAATCTGTTTTATTTTATGTTTGACTTTCTACTTCTAATATTTAAGTTGGTCAAAAGTATATCAATCATGAAGCTTTGTATAAGTAATGGTGTCTCGTGTTATGTTTATTTTTACGTTTTTTTTGTATTTATATTATTAATTTTAACTACATTTCATTTTTGTACTATTCCATTCTTTAGAAGTTATTTTAATGAAAATAATAATTAAGATAAGTAATTGCTGTTTAATTTGATTAGTACAAATCTATTAAAAGGAGCTACTGAGCAGTCCTATTTGACTATTTAAAAAGGTAAATAATTTATGGAAGTGGTTTGAACTTTTGCCTATCTTTCACACTACATCTCATGTTTGTTATTTACAAAACCACTATCAATTTGCCAGTGGCGAAACTAATACATATATATATATATATATATATATATATATATATATATATATATATATATATATATAAACACGCTATTAATCGTGTATATTTTAGACGTTTGCCTTGTTTTCTAGAACAGTGGTTATTAAAGTAAACAATGTCGGCACTTTATTTCTTTGATCTTAGTTGTTGTGGCGCTAGTTTGTCCACACTATCACCGATACAAGCCAGCTTAGTTGTTGGAGCGTTAGTTTGTCAACACTACCACCGAGACGAGCCGGCTTAGTTGTTGAGACGCTATATATTTGCTTATTGTAAGGCTAAGAGCGGGAGGGGAGGTCTGAGAAAGAAACTTAAAAGGGACAACAAAGCGCCGATTTATTTTTATCCATCTGTACCGAATGTGTGATGGTCTCAAAAAGGCGTCCTAATTTCTAGCGGTCTCTCGCGCAATGGACGTTTTTTCAAAAACATTTTTTGCGGACAACAGCGTGTTTAATTGTAGGAAAAAGAATATGCAAGAAGCGTGGGATGGTGTCAATAGAATAAAAATAATCAAATCGCAGCTATAGTATTATTTTTTCAAAACAACCATCAGGTCAAAAAATTGATTATGGGCGGCTGTGGGCCCCCTAAACGTCGTGCCCCCACAACCCCCCCCCCCCCCCGCATTGCGGGGTCTGGTGGCACTGTAGTTCCGCCCCTGTTTTTCATACGTTTATGTATTAAAACATTACAAAACCAGCAAATAATAAAAAATTATTTATAGTTTTGTATAGTTTCAAACACATGTTTATAATGTGTATGTATAATATATATATATATATATATATATATATATATATATATATATATATATATATATATATATATACATATATATATATATATATATATATATATATATATATATATATATATATATATATATATATATATATATATATATATATATATATATAGCAAAGTAGTCGGGTCCCGATCGAGCACTTCCCCGCGCTTCAAATTAAGCAAGCTCTTGAATTAGGGCAATAGAACACGTGGGCCGGTGGTGGTCTGCCGCAAAGTCCACGCTGAGATGTCAAAACTGACCACGACTGCCCGGCACCTTTTATGAGCTTTATATCGCAAAATACTTTAGCTGAACGACCCCCCCCCCCCTCGATATTTTGTGAGGTCGTAGATAAATCACTAAGGGTGTCAGAGACAACTCGCGATATCCTGGAAAAATCTGCAAAGTGGTCAAAAATAACCGGTCGTTTTTGCCTATATAATCTTTGTAACATTTGGGGAAAACAGAGGGTAATTTTAACACAGAATTTAGGGCACTTTACGTTTGTACATCTGTCTAATGTTTTGCACGCATCTGTGTAAATTGCAAGGCCGTATGGGAAAACCGACGGCAAGACTTAAAGCCATAGACTAGGACTAAAAATTAACCGCGAGTGAAATTTCCCCCTATATGAGTTGTATATTTTTAAAAATGCCGAACGATCTCCTTAATATTTTGTGACTGACCCTAGAGGGTAACAAAAACCTTATTCACATCGGAAATATCCCTTAGGGCCGTTAGATTTATCCAGATACCGTATTGTTTTTATATAAACAAGTGTGTGTACAAATGGAAACAAAGACTAAGTCATTTTGTCTATGTACAACGAAGGTAAATTTTTTAAAGAAATACATTTTGAATTATTTTAAAACTATTTTCATAAAAAAAAATATAACAAAGTATAGCATTTGTATAAATAAGAATTTCACCTTTCATACCTAAATTAATACACCCCGATCAGCAGTATAACATACCAGGTAGAAACATAGAAAACCACGCGCACTTAATCAGAGACATCATACATTTTAGCACGCAGAAAGACATACAACTAGCAATTCTTAGAATCGACCAACAGAAAGCTTTCGATAGAGTAGATCATACATGGTTAATGAAAACAATAGATGCTTACGAACTAGGAACTATTTTAAAACATGAATAAAAATAATATACAACAATGCACACATTGTAACTAGGCGTAACTGACAACTATTTAATCTGTGTACAAGTATAAATAAATGACACAAGGTCAAACCAAAATATAATTCAAACTAAGAGCAATAGTAAAACAAAAATTCAACTTACAGATATCTCAAAGTTACTTAAATAAATCTAACAACTAGATGACAATCTATCACCGATGTGACATTGGTGAAATAATACACCTAGGAAAAATATCAGAAACACTGAAATGGCCACAAAACACCTTATAATAAGGAAATAAAATATGCCGCCACAAACTAAACAACTCAAAATGGCGACACACCGGGAATTAGGGTCACAAGCTGCCAGGAGACTTGCCGTGCACGGGTTTATATGCAAGATGAAAACCAAGGGAGGTTAATTTATTGTCGTAAGACCATTGGTCGAGGATTTGCTAAGGATCTTCAATGTCGTAAGACCGTTGATCGAGGATCTGCTAAGGATCGGAACAACCAATTAAAATCCAATCACATGACGTGACGGAGTTCAGGTGACCGAGGAGTTCAGGTGACCGTACAACTCTCTCAAGGTTGATAACATATCTTAAGAAATTAAATTATATAAAGAAAGAAAAGACCTAAGTAGGTCACACATGTATTAATAAACAACAGTGTTACAAGCGCATTTCACATACAGAAATCACTTAGACAAGGTTTCCTTTATCTCCATTAGCCTAGAACCCTTACTAGATAACATTAGACATGACAACTCGATTAAAGGACTGTACATTCCATACACCGTAGGCAAGAAAATTCTTGCATATGCAGACGACAATACTTTCTTAGTACAAACAGAAAAAGCTATACAGACTGTAATAGAACAAATTCAACAACTTTGGGAAAGGAAGCTGGTGGAAAAATAAACGCAGAAAAATCAAAAGTAATGGGTATAGGTAAATAGAAATGTAAAGATAATTATAACATAGACATCACAATAACAGACTTTATGGAATAGCTTATACCAGGAATCCTACAAAAGACGACAAAGAAACTTGGGCCACACTGAATAATAAAATAAATCAAAATCTGGAAAAATACCAATACTGCAATGCAACCATCTTTGCCAGAGCAGCATTAGTAAACAGAAATATCATTCCAAAATAACTTTCGTAGCGACGAACTCTACAATACCCAACTCGTTTATTAAACAAACAAACTAGCACATTAAAGAGTCCATTTTCAAAAACACGATTAGAAACATTAGCCACAAAACCTTAAACCAAAACAAATTAAATGGAGTTATAGGGCTACATCACATTCAAACTAAAATAAACACCTTCAGAATAAAACGATACATTACCATCCATTAGCACAAAATTTCATAAGGTTAAAGATGAGGAGCATTCTATAGACAGCTTTTGTAAAAAAACGATAGCAACATTCCAAAGAAACAAAAGCATTATTAATACAAAAAAATATATACGACACCTTAATCAAACAACAAGCGACATCCTTATACACCAGATTTAGTTGGGCCAGGGAACACAATATAATAGACATTTAGAAAACCTACATAATAAACGCATTACACCAGAAGAAAGGGAAGTAGCATACAGACTGATTTTTAACACAACACCAGTTTCACGAAATAAAAAGTCAAATCAAAATGTAAAAATAACATGTCAAACGTGTAAACAAAATATACAAGAAACTGAGAAACACAGTTATTGAGATTGTTTATTAATACAGAGAGCAAATCAACCACTTGCGAAAATATTAAACACCACCAATCAAGCAGCCAAAACAAATAAAGCAATCACGCTTTATTTAATTAACACGACTAGACAAAGAACTGAAAACGAAAACAGACTAGTGGCAACTGCTATTTATAGATCGACTGTAAGGTAAAATAGTTTTACATTCAGATTTTATTTTAAAAACTACACCGACATCGAGTTAAATGAAATATTTCAAGCAAAGCTAAGACATAGACTGGAAACTCTCACTTCACATAAAAAAATGAATATAAATAAATAAAGTACCTATTTTAATTAAGACAGTCTCAAGCCAAACATCACTAAATCAGCCATCGAGTAAATTACCGTTAGAACACTCTTATGCTTCTAAGGTTTAAAAGGGCACAATCTGAATGGTAGAAAGAGATACACACCTCACCCCCCCCCCCCCACACACACACACTTCCCCCAACCAAACTGGCGGATAAATCAAGGGCAGCGCACCCTCATGACCAGGGGTCAATTTTGTGTCATGGAAAATTTTGGAATGATAGATCAGTATGAGTATTATAGAGACCCTTCTCCCACGGTCATATCTATTTCTGTCCATGGGTGTCTACAATGTGACATTTTTAATTACTTAAGCTTTTTATAATAGAATAGAATCTCGTAGAAAAATGAACGCCAAGTGAACGCCAAACAAAAGGTGCATAATAGTGCGTGATATTATCAGTACTTTATAATTTCACATGCGTTTTTTGAGAAATCGGAAATAGCGTAAATTACTACTTCCGGTCAACGGAAATTACTCGAAATTTGTTAGAAGGCAGAGAATTATATCTTTTACTTATATGTGAATTTTTATTAATCTATCTAAAATAGTACTCAAGTTATAGGCTTTTGATGAATTCAAAGAAGAAAAAGTTCAACTTTCTTTTATCAGAAATCGCTCAAAAGTTGATACGTATCTTACCATTTTGATATAATATTTATATATGAAATTTCATCAACCTAGCCGTAACGGTACTCAAGTTATCTTGTTTACAGACACATACACACAGACACACATATACACACATACACACATACATACACAGAGACATACGGACAAGATTGCAAAAATATGTTTTTCCGACTCAGGTAGGTGTAAAGCATCGAGATTCGCAAAAATCTCATTTTTTTGCACGATTACAATACTTTCTCTATACACGAGAAAGTAAAAAGAATACTGGGATAAAAACTAAATTAATTAAAACATTTGCTGATGCAACTATTTTACCTGAGATTGCTTATTTGACTGCTGTCGCATGTTCATGTTTCACTGAGCTTCTCGTACAACTTTTGTCCGCTTTACTATTACAGTTTTTATCTTCAGCTTGAGACTACTTATACAGATTTACACCACAAATATTCGTTTTTGAATCCAGCTTTCTTAATAAACACTAGTTTTAATGCCCCAAAATTCCCCAAAATTAAGTGTTTTGAACGGACACAAATTTTGAAAATTCATAAAAAATTAGTTTGAAATATGCATTTAAAATTTTTAGCTGAGTGCCCCAAAATATGAAAGAAGATTATGAATTAATTGTTTATTGGGCTTAAAATGTAATATTTTATGAATGGTGGAAAACCTACGAAGGGGTTAATTTTTCAAGATGGCCGCCGTTGTCACAGTTACCAAGATTTTTTCACCAACATTTTTAGTAGAAATGCATATGCGGATGTATCTTAATAAATCTGTAAAGAAATAAATGTTTTCTAACGAGTATTAAAAAAGTTTTTTTTTTTTACCGGAGCCTTCCCCCTTAAAATAAAATGTTATTTCTATGACATATTTTAAATTTACGTTGATATAAACTTATGATTGAAAGCGGATTGCTCAAACAACAACTACATATTATCTATTATTATACATTTTTCAGATTTTTTTCTGCTTAAAATAAAGTCCACAATTTTTATGCTGTATTATATCTATTAGATCTTAATTAACCTGTAATCATTTAAGTTGGGTATGTTTAGTATTCTGTTTTTGGCGAATTGTTTTATTTCTCTCTGTCTATCTTGGTGATTCAGCTGCTTTCATGTATATTATGAATTTTTAAATTTCTAAAGTTTTAAGTACTCCGAACAATATTCACAGTATCCAATGCCTTACACTGGTGAAATTAAGCATCCGTTGTATGATGGCAAAGAAATCATTGTGGAAGGAGTAATCGATAAAAAACCCCAAAGGTTATAAGAACTATTTTTTAAAGAATATAAACTACATATGATCAAAAATATACTTTCTATGAATTAGTTCAACGTGATTTTGATATCTTATTAGTGGCATGTCCAAAAACTTTAAATACTCTCTATCTAGTTTTATTGTCGAATTGTGTGAGAAAAGTTCATGCGTCCCAGACATCGAAATGCAGGCCACTTATCGTTTTCACACTCAGAGATTCAACTTGAATAGCAGAAGAAACTTCAAGTGGGGACCAGACAAAGTTACAGACGGTAAACTGTTACAAGAACAACAAGCATTTAACATGAGAATTGTAATTTACAGCCAACAAATTAAGGTAAAGCCAATGACATTTTTCAGTATATTAATATTTTAATTTTTTTCTACACCACCCATTATTCTTTTGATGAATGTGGGTTTAAGGGTCATTCATAAATGATGTCCTTCTTATTTGATCTTCCCCCTCTTGTCACTACTGTCACTAACCGTTACAAAATAAATCAAACACCTGGTCTAATAAAACGTCACACCTCCGCTAATATGTATTTGTCTTTTAATCACATGCTGACGTTTTTAAATGTTCATTTTACTAGGTATTTCTCAAAAGCAAAACTTTTGAATTAAATGGGTTGGTAAGGATGACAAAGATAAAGTACATTCGGATTCGTGGAAGCGCTAAAGTACATTGGATTTTGTATTCAGTAGGTCACACAACTTAATATTTACTTAAGTATTCTTAAAATAGGCATTTGAATATAGGAAATACCAGTCATAAAATATGAATATTATACTTTAAGTCATTTACCGAAGTGACTGAAATAGGTAAGTTCTACATCACCTGCCTCATTATCATCTGAAAGGGCACTTCACTGGTTTTTCATATATATATATATATATATATATATATATATATATATATATATATATATATATATATATATATATATATATATATATATATATATATTCTGGATGTACCGGCCAGAAATTTCACTAAAAATTGAGGTAGAATTTATTTAAGAAACGCCGTGATTTATGTGTTTTAAAGTATCATATATCCGGTTTCGGAAATAATTAAAAGTTAAATTAAAGCCGTTCTTAGTGTACCAAAAATTAGTTAGTTTCATCATAAAAGTGGGGATACAATTTAAACTTAGAAGGCTTATATTTTATAACAGTACTTTGTATATGGATAAGAGTAAGAAAATAGAGTTCATAATTGTTGTGACATTGAAATGATCATGAAAATGACAGTTGTAACATATTTAGTAACATATTCATGTGTAATATTATAAAAAAGTTTTAATAATTAAGAACTAAAAATGTTCACTTCTGTTTGTATACCAATCGACTATATATATATATATATATATATATATATATATATATATATATATATATATATATATATATATATATACATATATATATATATATGTATATATATACATATATATAAATACATATACATATATATTTATGGAAAGATAGAGACATATATAGAGAGGTATAGATAGATAGTCCTACATAGAGGTATAGAAACATCCATCAACCTTAAATTTCAGATTCATCGGCCAGTAAGTATAAATCTATTTATCTTACTTTATATATACGTATATATATATATAAATGTATATATATATATATATAGGCCTATGTGTATATATATATATATATATATATATATATATATATATATATATATATATATATATATATATGAATGTATACATATATAAATATATGAATATATATTCAGAATACTCCTGTGAACTTTTAACACTTGAAAATGTTGCACACAGCATGCTGTAACAGAGAAAAAATTTATATTAATTGCACTAAATTTTAGATATTTTGCAATGTCAACAAAAAAGGCCGCATCAAGAAGGCTTAACAAAATTCTTAAAATTTCTCAAACACACAAGCAAATGTTTGGCAATTTAATTAGAACAGTTGCGCAGGCAGGGGAAAGGTGTTAGGGCAAGTGTCATTCGGGAATTTGTCGTAGATATATATATATATATATATATATATATATATATATATATATATATATATATATATATATATGAAGAAAACAATATAGTAACTTTTAATTTAATAGCCGGAGCGAATCGATTTTAAAGTCAACCCTATTGGAGAAAAGATCGTCTTTAATGGATTCCCAACTGCAAACCAAGGAAAGTAATTGCATTTTGTTCTTCATCATTAGCATTAAAGTGGGTGATGTATTTTTTTATAGTCCAAATTATAAACTACTAGCCGTCCCGGCCAGGCCCTGCTCTGGCTTCTGTGAAAAACCTTTCTGTTAAAGACCATTATCTGTGTGTTTATTAATCATCATAAACCCGGCATTGCCCACCCAAACAACAACCAACCAAAACAACAAAACGCAAACATAACGCTAACACAATTACAAATAAAAACGAAAACAAACCAAATCCAAACGCAAACCCAACCACAAACACAAATACAAACACAAACCCAAAGAAAAAAAACACAAACGAAAACGAAAAAGAAAGAACAAAAACGAACCAAATCAAAACACAACCACTAACGCAAACCCAACCTAAACACAAAGAAAACACTAACGCGAACATAAACGCAAAGTGCTCACAGTCTAGCCCGGGGCAGAATCGCCTGTTTCAGCTTACTAATCGACTATAGTACCCCAACTTATTCATAGTCTTTTGCACTCACTTAAACGAACGTAGGTGCCAAACCAAACCAAATGAACAATTATAATACTCCAAGCTTATTCGTAAAATACCTACAACATTTGCACTTGATCAATCCCCGCTAATTATGTAATTATATTTTTCCCAACACCAAAACAAAGTAATAAAAAGTAAATTCTTTTCCACTAATGCAATGTTTTATAAAGGGAAGTAATTGTGTTTTCCTAATTTATCAAAGGGAAGTAAGTGCTAAAGGACTAAATATAAATAATTTTCAGAAATAATTAGAATTTTGGTTATTTTTTAAAACTTGTGTTTAATGAACATGCCGACAATTATTACTATCAGTTTGAAAAATGAAAATTGTTTCCCAACACTTTCAATAGTAATTTTTTAACTCATAAATTTAGACTATGAGCACGGTAATAGTCTAACACTTAAATCCATACAAGTATGTCAACGACAAACAAACAAACTTATATTTACATACAGAATTGAGCTTTATATATTAGATTGTAAGTACCATTAGCAGATTATATAACACCATAGTGTATGGTGGTTATTTATTATTTAGTGATACTGCAACATAACTAATATATATATATATATATATATATATATATATATATATATATATATATATATATATATATATATATATATATATATATATATATATATATATACTAGGCATACTGCCTAGCTTCGCTTAGGTTTTCAAAAACATTTGATAATTTGAATACTAATTATTTGGTGATGGATGAGGTGTGGGGTGCTTAAATTTAAACAGTAATCCTAATTTTAGAGAAGATGTTGTATGTTGTTTAACATCCGCTTTCAGAGAAAATAATTGAAAGTACGCAAGTTATAACTAAAAAGGAATTAGAAATACAGAGGTTCCATGAACAGTATATCTCATAATTTATATTACAGTGACGTTTAAAATTAATTTTTTATTTAATTATGATACGTAGCTTAATAAACAACTTAATTTTTTACTAAAACAAATGCTATACTTTGTCGTTTTCTGTTTCTGTTTAAAATAGTATACAATTATTTGAAAAATAATTATTTAAAAAGGTTACCTCCCTTGAAAATTGACCAAATGAAGTATGTCTTTGTTTACTTTTTTTTTAAACAAACAGTTAATATGCTTATATAAGAAAATATGATATATTAACATATTTAACGACTACAGTGGCTTTTTCCGACGGAAATAACGTTTTTAGTTACCCTCCAGAGTCGGTCTACGACCTCAAACAATATTAAGGGGATCGTTCGTCAATTTATTTATATATATCTCATATAAGGAGAATTTCACTCGCGGTCATCTTTTAGCCCTGGTCGAGGGCTTTGAGTCTGACCAATAGTTTTTCCATGCGGCCTAGTCATCTATAGAAGTATATGCAAAACATTAGTATGATGTACAGAGGTTAAGTAACCTAAAACTTGTGTTGAAAATTCCCTGTTTTTCCCATAAAATACAAAGATTATATAGGGAAATACGACTGGTCAGTTTTGACCCATTTAACGAATTTTCCCGGACATGGCGAGTTTTTAGTGACACCCCAAGGCGTTCTCCTACCACCTCACAAAATTTCAAGGGGGGTCGTATGAAGGAAATTTTTTTTCGTAATAGATCTCATATTAAGAGAATTTCACTCGCGGTCATTTTGTAGCCCTCGTCGAGGGCATTGAGTGAAACCGACAGTTTTTCCTAAAGGTCAAGCCATTTACCTAACAGCATGCAAAAAATTAGCCAGATGTAAAGAAGGTAAGTGCCCTAAAATCCGTTTTGAAATCACCCTCTGTTTTTCCCATAAAATACAACGATTATATAGGGAAATACGACTGGTCAGTTTTGACCGATTTAACGAATTTTCCCGGACATGGCGAGTTTGTTGTGACACCCCAAGGCGTTCTCCTACCACCTCACAAAATTTCAAGGGGGGTCGTCGGAGGAATTTTTTTTTAGTAATAGACCTCATATAAAGAGAATTTTTCACTCGTGGTCACGTTAAGCCCTCGTCGAGATCTTCGAGTGAAACCGACAGTTTTCCCTAAAGTTCAAGCCATTTACCTAACAGCATGCAAAAAATTAGCCAGATGTAAAGAAGGTAAGTGCCCTAAAATCCGTTTTGAAATCACCCTCTGTTTTTTCCCATAAAATACAACGATTATAAAGGGAAATACGACTGTTCAGTTTTGACCCATTTAACGAATTTTCCCGGACATGGCGAGTTTTATGTGACACCCCAAGGCGTTCTCCTACCACCTCACAAAATTTCAAGGGGGGTCGTCTGAGGAATTTTTTTTTCGTAATACCGCTAACCGACAGTTTTCCCTAAAGGTCAAGCCATTTACCTAACAGCATGCAAAAAATTAGCCAGATGTAAAGAAGGTAAGTGCCCTAAAATCCGTTTTGAAATCACCCTCTGTTTTTTCCCATAAAATACAACGATTATATAGGGAAATACGACTGGTCAGCTTTGACCCATTTAATGAATTTTCCCGGACATGGCGAGTTTTTTGTGACACCCCAAGGCGTTCTCCTACCACCTCACAAATTTTCAAGGAGGGTCGTCTGAGGAAATTTTTTTCGTAATAAAGCTCATATAAAGAGAATTTCACTCGCAGTGACTTTTTAGCCCTCGTCGAGGGCTTTGAGTAAAACCGACAGATTTCCCTAAAGGTCAAGCCATTTACCTAACAGCATGCAAAAAATTAGCCAGATGTAAAGAAGGTAAGTGCCCTAAAATCCGTTTTGAAATCACCCTCTGTTTTTCCCATAAAATACAAAGATTATATAGGGAAATACGACTGGTCAGTTTTGACCCATTTAACGAATTTTCCCGGACATGGCGAGTTTTATGTGACACCACATGGCGTTCTCCTACCACCTCACAAAATTTCAAGGGGGGTCGTCGGAGGAATTTTTTTTTAGTAAAAGACCTCATATAAAGAGAAATTCACTCGCGGTCCCGTTTTAGCCCTCGTCGAGGGCCTCGAGTGAAACCGACAGATTTCCCTAAAGGTCAAGCCATTTACCTAACAGCATGCAAAAAATTAGGCAGATGTAAAGAAGGTAAGTGCCCTAAAATCCGTTTTGAAATCACCCTCTGTTTTTTCCCATAAAATACAACGATTATATAGGGAAATACGACTGTTCAGTTTTGACCCATTTAACGAATTTTCCCTGACATGGCGAGTTTAATGTTACTCGGCAAGGCGTTCTCCTACCACCTCACAAAATTTCAAGGGGGGTCGTCAGAGGAAATTGCTTTTCGTAATAGAGCTCATATTAAGAGAATTTCATTCGCGGTCACTTTTTAGCCATCGTCGAGGGCATTGAGTGAAACCGACAGTTTTCCCTGAAGGTCAATCCATTTACCTAACAGCATGCAAAATATTAGCCAGATGTAAAGAAGGTAAGTGCCCTAAAATCCGTTTTGAAATCACCTCTGTTTTTCCCAAAAAATACAAAGATTATATAGGGAAATACGACTGGTCAGTTTTGACCCGTTTAACGAATTTTCCCGGACATGGCGAGTTTTATGTGACACCCCAAGGCGTTC